>NC_142134.1:69365909-69668939 GCF_024610735.1 Ursus americanus
AATTTTTTAATGTAAGATAAAGAGAAAATTGGACATGGCCCAAGTATATAAAATATAATTTGTCAAGCAAATTATGCTACACCTATACAATTAAAATTTTTGTAGCTATTAAAAATTACATTAAAGAGTTTGCTGTGGACAGAACTGTGTTCCCCACAAACTTATATGTTGATGCCCTAATTCCATTGTGATTGTATTTGGAGACAGGGCCTTTCAGGAGGAAATTAAGGTTAAATGAAGTCATGGCCCTAATCCCATAGGATTGGTGGTGTCCTTATAAGAAGAGGAAGAGACACTAGTTATCTCTCTTTATCTGAGTGCACACAGAGGAAAGGCCACATGAGGATACAGCTAGAGGTGGCCATGTGCAAGCCAAGAAGAAAGGCCTCACTAGAAACCAATCTTGTTGCCACTTTTATTTTGGACTTCTAGCCTCCAGAATTGTGAGACAATAAATTTCTGTTGTTTAAGTCACTCAGTCTGTGGCATTTTGTGATACTGGTCCAAACTGACCATTAGAGATTATTCATCGATTCAAGAAAATAGTCATGATGTATTGTTAAAAAAAGACAAACACAGCTAACTAAAAACTATATGCAATACAAACTTAACTTTGAAAAATAATTACTTTTCAGGGGCAAAATTTAAAAAGAAAGAATATATTCAAAGTATAAAACATCTTTGATATCGGCCGTATAACTTTTTTCCAGAGATATCTCCTGAGGCAAGGGAAACAAAAGCAAAAATAAACTACTGGGACTATATCAAAATAAAAGGATTCTGCACAGCAAAGGAAACAACCAACAAAACTAAAAGGCAACCTACAGAATGGGAAAAGATATTTGCAAATGACATATCCCATAAAGGGTTAGTATCCAAAATATATTAAGAATTCATACAACTCAACACCCAAAAACCAAATAATCCAATTAAAAATGGGCAGAAGACATGAACAGACACTTATCCAAAGAAGACATCCACGTGGCCAAAAGACATATGAAAAAGTGTTCATCTTACTTACCATTAGGGAAATGCAAATCAAAACTACAATGATATATCTACATCACACCTGTCAGAATGGTTAAAATCAACAACCACAAGAAACAACAGGTGTTGGTGAGATATAGAGAAAAAGAAACTCTTGACTTATTTCACTTAATGGGTTACAGAAGGGAAGAGGGTAGGGGGATAGGGTAACCGAGTGATGGGTATTAAGGAGAGCTCATGTGGTGATGAGCACTGGGTGTTATACACAACTAAAGAATTGTTGAAAACTATATCAAAAACTAATGATGATCTATATGTTGGCTAATTGAACGTAACTAAAAAAAAAAAAGGAAAGAAACCCTTGGTGTACTGTTGGTGGAAATGCAAACTGCAGCCACTCTGAAAACAGTATGGAGTTTCCTCAAAAAGTTAAAAATAGAACTACCTATGCTCCTTCAATCACACTACCAGGTATTTACCCAAAAAACACAAAAACACTAATTCAAAGGGATACATGCACTCCCATGTTTATAGTAGCATTGTTTACAATACCCAAGATATGAAAGCAACCCAAGTGTCCATCAATTGATGAATGGATAAAGAGGATGTGGTGAACATAAACAGTGGAATATTATTCAGCCATAAAAAAGAATGAAATCTTGCCATTTGCAACAATATGGATGGGGCCAGAGAGTATAACACTAAGCAAAATAAGTCAGTCAGAAAAAGACAAATACCATATGAATTTGCTCATGTGTGGAATGAAACAAAACAAATGAGCAAATTAAAAGGGGAGAAAGAGAGAAACCAAGAAACAGACTCTTAATTAAAGAGAACAAACTGATGGGGGAGAACAGGGTTGTGGGGAGATGGGGGAAATAGGTGATGGGGATGAAGGAGTGCACTTGTCATGATAAGCACTGAGTGATATATGGAAGTGTCGAATCACCATATTGTACACCTGAAACTAACATAATACTGTATTTTAACTAACTGGAATTAAAACAAACAAACAAACAAAAGTCAAAATGTTGACCGTGCATCTCTCTTATGTTGGAATTACTGATAATTCTAATTATTTTCTTCTTTTTCTATTTTCTATATTTCCATTTTTATTAACAGCCATGAATTACTTCTTGTCAAGTAAAAATAAAAATGATATTAGCTAGTTGGAGCTAAATGAGGTAGGGTAATGTCATTTTTAAATGTAAATGGGGGGTGGAAGCAATCCAGTGATCAGAAGTCAACTCTGGGGTCACATACCTTTAATTGGAGTGAAAGGAAAGGAAATGGCGAAGGGAATCAGGGGATCAGTTATCTCCCATGTATAGTAGGATGACCTACTATTACGATCCCCTTCAGTCTGGAGGAGGTCACGCTCATGGGAAGCAGTTCATGACCACCCCACCTTGGTCAAGATTGGCTCAGGGGCCAAATCCTCATTCTACAGGGGACGGAAATTTCAGACTGTCGGGCCATGAGACCCCTGTGCATAGGAGGGTTATGGCAGGGACACTGAGAAGGACACTGGCAGAGCGAATGAAGCACTCTTCACCAGGCAGCCTTGGAGCTCACATGACTGAAACCAGACAAAGGTGATAGTTTCATGAATCATACTCAAGTAAGAAATGGAAACAAATGAAAACAATTTAAATAAAAGAGAAAAATAAAATTTTCTGTTCAGACGGATTAGGAAATTTAGGATTGAGAGGTGAAAATGCCAATGAATAAAAAGCCTTCCAGGATCAATCGATTGATCTATCTATGTTTGTATCGTACAATAAACCTACACAGACAATCAACATGTATTGACCTTTTTCCTAGTAGCTTGTGAGAAACAATAAATAGGGAAAAGACTGAATTATAAAGAGTTCTGCTTAGCACTCAGTGGAATCCAAATCAACCAAATGCTACATACATGATTTTGGTTGTCGTATTCAGTTCCATTTAATTTCCATTTTAATTGGAAAGGTGCACTGGAGAACAAAAAAGATGATAAGCCATCACAGAAGTTATTAATTCCAGGAGTAAGGAAGATAATGTTTGTATTTGCCAGAGAAGAGGCAATTAAAGTGAAATTATGATTGAAAGGGATAAGAGGCAGGGCATACAAAGTAGAGGCACTAAAATGTTCAATGGAATAATAGCAGCGAGAGGAGACATGTGGCATTATGATTGGTTATGATAAAAATTTCCAGAAATGTTATGGTCTGTCATATAGTTTGTCCTATATGGTGGCAGTATTTGCATTAATAAATGATGGTACAATAAAAATATTGTGACATTAGACCCATTGAGCAACAGGTCTTAAATTCTAATCTGCAGATGCATGAAGAATAATACATCTGTGGCATTACAACAGTAGTGATTTTAATAAAAATTATAATAACTACAGTAAGAGTAATGATAATTAATATCCTTTACCATTTACCAAACACCTACACTACAGCAGTTTATCACTTCAACTTTGAGTTTACATTTGTATTTAAAAAGCTTTTTTTAATTATAAATAAACATTTGAGGTCATGCCACTAAGACACTTTGATCCTTTAAAAACTGTACTGTTCACAAGTAAGTAATCTGAATATCGTGTCAAATATTCTATTTAAGATCATAAATGACTCATCTATGGAGGTGGATAAGAAGTGTATTCTTCTGGCTTTACCTATTCCAAAAGTCAGAAAATGAACTGTATCTTTAAGTAAAAAGTAAATTTATTGTTTCATGTAATAGGGAAGGATGCAAGTAGATTCCAGGGCTCAAATACGTTAGCAGAGCCAAGTTTCTCCATTTATCTATTAGGCCTTCTTCTCAGAAAGGCTCTGGCCTTAGGTAAGCATATTAACCACCGAGGCTTTTTCATTCTCCCAATTTTTGCAAGCCCATTAGTAAAGGGACCTTTCCCTTAATCTCCACACATCAAGACTGGTCATGTACCCATGCCTAAATCTGGTGTATAGAAATGCTGTTTCATCACCAGCCTGGATCATTCCCCTATCCTATCCTATAGGTAGTGACAGGATTTTGTCACTGATAGCCCCACTGGGACCACATGGAGTCAGGGGAAATGTCTTCAAAGTCCTTAAAGAAACATGAACATGGATGATGGGAAAGCATAAGCACACAGAGCATACACCTGCAAAATGGCAACTATATTCTGCTACAGGAAGAAAGGTGTATCTCTAAGGAAATATATTTTCTTTTTATTCCACTTAGAAGTTTTTTCTGTTTTGCATCATTTATATCTAATAGCTTTAATAAGGTTCTTCTTTAGCCTTCTTTGATTTACAATGTCACAGATTTTTAATGAAATAGCATCTTCAATTGACACACACACACCCCCATATAAAATATTCCCAGAATAAAAATGGCATCATGTCTCAACATCATCACTAATAGAGAACAATTAAGCAGTGTTTTAAAATTCAGAGGATTTAAAAAAAAAATTCGGATAATTTCCTTTTTGTTGTCTGATTGCTGTTGCAAGGACTTCTAGTACTATGTTGAATAATAATGGTGAAGAGTGGGCATCCTTGTTGTGTTCCTGATCTTAAGGGAAAGGCTTCCAGCTTTTCCCCATTGAGAATGGTATTTGCTGTAGGCTTTTCATAGATGGTTTTTATGAGATTGAGGAATGTACCCTCTATCCCTACACTCTGAAGGGTTTTAATCAGGAAAGGATGCTGTATTTTGTCAAATGCTTTTTCTGCATCTATTGAGAGGATCATATGGTTCCTGAGTCTTTTCTTGTTGATATGATGTATCACACTGACCGATTTGTGAATGTTGAACCACCCTTGCATCCCAGGGATGAATCCCACTTGGTCATGATGGATAATCCTTTTAATTAATGTACTGCTGGATTCTATTAGCCAGGATCTTGTTGAGAATTTTGGCATCCATATTCATTAGGGAAATCGGTCTGTAATTCTCCTTTTTGATGGGGTCTTTGCCTGGTTTGGGGATCAAGGTAATATTGGCCTCATAGAATGAGTTTGGTAGCTTTCCTTCTGTTTCTATTTTTTGAAATAGCTTTAGGAGAATAGGTATTATTCCTTCTTTGAATGTTTGGTAGAATTCCCCAGGAAAACCATCCGGTCCTGGAGTTTTGTTTTTTGGAAGGTTTTTTATCACTGTTTCAATCTCTTCATAATTAATTGGTCTGTTTAAAAAATCAAGTTCTTCCTGCTTCAGTCTTGGTAGTTTATAGGTTTCCAGGAAGGCCTCCATCTCTTCCAGATTGCTTAATTTATTGGCATAAAGCCGTTGATAAACGTTTCTAATAATCCTTCCAATTTCATTGGTGTTGGTTGTGACCTCTTCCTTTTCATTCATAATTTTATTAATTTGGGTCCTTTCTCTATTCTTTTGGATAAGTCTTGCCAGTGATCTGTCAATTTTATTTATTCTTTCAAAGAACTAGCTTCTAGTTCTGTTGATCTTCTCTACTGTACTCCTGGTTTCTAATTCATTGATTTCTGCTCTAATCTTGATCAACTGCTTTCTTGTGCATGAGATAAAAGGTATCCAAATTGGCAAAGAAGAAGTCAAACTGTCTCTCTTCCCAGGTGATATGATACTCTATATGGAAAACCCAAAAGAATCCACTCCCAAACTATTAGAAGTCATAGAGCAATTCAGTAATGTGGCGGGATACAAAATCAATGCTCAGAAATCAGTTGCATTTCTATACACGAATAATGAGACCGAAGAAAGAGAAATTAGGGAATCCATCCCATTTACAATAGCACCAAAAATCATACGTTACCTTGGTATTAACTTAACCAGAGACATAAAGGATCTATATTCTAGAAACTACAAATCACTCTTGAAAGACATTGAAGAAGACACAAAAAGATGGAAAAATATTCCATGCTCATGGATCAGAAGAATTAACATAGTTAAAATGTCCATGCTACCCAGAGCAATCTACACTTTCAATGCTATCCCGATCAAAATACCAATGACATTTTTCAAAGAACTGGAACAAATAGCCCTTAAACTTGTACGGAACCAGAAAAGGCCCCGAATCGCCAAGGAATTGTTGAAAAGGAAAAACAAAGCTTTGGGCATAACAATGCCAGATTTCAAGCTGTACTACAAAGCTGTGATAAAAAAGACAGCATGGTACTGGCACAAAAACAGACACATAGACAAATGGAACAGAATAGAGAACCCAGAAATGGACCCTCGGCTCTTTGGGCAACTAATTTTTGACAAAGCAGAAAAAAACATCCAGTGGAAAAAAGACAGTCTCTTCAATAAATGGTGCTGGGAAAATTGGACAGCTACATGCAAAAGAATGAAACTTGACCACTCTCTCACACCATACACAAAGATAAACTCCAAATGGATGAAAGACCTCGATGTGAGACAGGAATCCACGAAAATTCTAGAGGAGAACATAGGCAGCAACCTCTACGACATCAGCCACAGCAACCTTTTTCATGACACATCTCCAAAGGCAAGAGAAACAAAAGATAAAATGAACTTGTGGGACTTCATCAAGATAAAAAGCTTCTGCACAGCCAAGGAAACAGTCAAAAAAACTAAGAGGCAGCCCAAGGAATGGGAGAAGATATTTGCAAATGATACTACAGATAAAAGACTGGTATCCAAGATCTACAAAGAACTTCTCAAACTCAATACACAAGAAACAAACACAAAAAAAAAATCAAAAAAATGGGCAGAAGATATGAACAGACACTTTTCCAATGAAGACATACAAATGGCTAACAGACACATGAAAAAATATTCAAAATCATTAGCCATCAGGGAAATTCAAATCAAAACCACACTAAGATACCATCTTACGCCAGTTAGAATGGCAAAAATTGACAAGGCAAGAAACAACAATTGTTGGAGAGGATGTGGAGAAAGGGGATGCCTCCTACATTGTTGGTGGGAATGCAAGTTGGTAAAGCCACTCTGGAAAACAGTGTGGAGGTCCCTTAAAAAGTTAAAAATTGAGCTACCCTATGATCCAGCCATTGCACTACTGGGTATTTACCCCAAAGATACAGACGTAGTGAAGAGAAGGGCCATATGCACCCCAATGTTCATAGCAGCATTGTCCACAATAGCTAAATCGTGGAAGGAGCCAAGATGCCCTTCAACAGATGACTTGATTAAGAAGTTGTGGTCCATATATACAATAGAATATTACTCAGCCATCAAAAAGAACGATTTCTCAACATCTGCTGCAACACGATGGCAGTGGAGGAGATAATGCTAAGTGAAATAAGTCAAGCAGAGAAAGACAATTATCATATGGTTTCTCTCATCTATGGAACAGAAGAACTAGGAAGATCGGTAGGGGAAGAAAGGGATAAAGAAAGGGGGAGGTAATCAGAAGGGGGAATGAATCATGAGAGACTATGGACTCTGAGAAACAAACTTAGGGCTTCAGAGGGGATGGGGGTGGGGGAATGGGATAGGTTGGTGATGGGTAGTAAGGAGGGCACGTATTGCACGGTGCACTGGGTGTTATACGCAACTAATGAATCATCAAACTTTACATCAAAAACCAGGGATGTACTGTATGGTGACTAACATAATATAATAAAAAATATATTTAAAAATAATAAAACAAAAAAAACCCTCAAGTCTGTATCAAAGGAACATGGTTTAATATTCCAAAATAAAAGCATTTTTTTTAGTTAAAAAAATCACTAATAAAAACATACAACAATGGAAAAAAATTCGGATAATTTCCAACTTAGAAATCTATAACTAGACAACCTAGCAATCAAATATGTATGCATAATAAGGATCCATTCATACAAGAACTCATTTAAGGGAAGCTACCAGAGGATGAGTTTCAGCAGAAGGAAAGTGAGAACCATGAAAGAGCAAGCATGGAGTCCAGGAAAAAGATGATCCAATCTAGGAGAGAGGCAAAGAACACTTCTGGATGTTGGGTACAAAGAGCTGTGACAGAGGTCTACGAGCAGCTGGGATGAGACAGATTAAAAGTAAAATAAAAGTAGGACTCCAGAAGAGATGCTTCTAAAAAATGAAATAAATCAATATATTATTAAATGCTTTCAAACACCAGAAAATGGCAGTTCTATTGGGAAGTTTGGAAATAAGAGTATGGAAGAAGAGTTTTAATTCCAAGACTAAGAAAATGTTGCACAATAATGGAAATATAATTATAGTGTGCTATATAGCACAGGCCTAAATTATATTTAGGTCATTAAAATGAAAAAGCAAATTTTGACTTTACAAATAATGATGCTATAGAAATTCAGTGGTTTTCAAAATGTGTCCCAGACCACCAATGTCAATATCACCTAAGAAGTTGTTAGAAATGCAAATTCTTGGGTTCTCCCCACCAGAACTACTGAGTCAGAAACTCTGAGAATGAGGCCCAGCAATCTGTCTCTCAAGTCCCGCTCCCAGCTGATTGTGATGCATGCTACCATGCGAAAATCACTGCTCTAAATACATTCAAAGGGTATGACTGTAGAAGAATGAAATATAAAGAGTTTCTAAGAGGAAAAGATTATGAAAGCTAAACGCTCTCCTTCCAGAGTAGAATATTAATGAAAACCAGAATAATCAGACAGTAATATAAGACTATTCTTAAGAAATATAAAAATAAATGCCATATGGAAGGGGTAAGGAGGACCAAGAATTAGGGGTAGAAAGTATAGGACAGGGAGGTATTACTTTTCTTGCGAACACTTCTAATGGTATTTGACTTTTTAAACTAAGTAAATGTAATTTAATAAAAGCAACAAAAAAGTTTAAGTGATAAGTAATAAATGAAAATTGGCAAAAGGATAGATTTTCAAGAAACATAGAAGAAACCATGTATATTTGCATAAGTGAATAATATTCTCTTGTATAATATGCAAAATGTGCTTGTATCCATAACTAGCATCAGTCTTTGCATTATTTGCCTGGCCCTAGAGGCATCTGAGTTTGCTACTCATGCATGTATTTTCTGAAAATAGGATGTCACAGGTAGAGATTAAATGAATGTCTCAGAATAATTGTGTTAACCTATTAAAGACCTTACCAAGGAATCTAATAAAGAAGTAGTGAGATCAGTGCTTAGAAGAAAGAACTACTGAGGGTGACAGCCAATTGTATGATGAAGAAGAAAACTGGAGTCAAATATGTCTGTGAAACTGGAGTTTGGGAACTGGAGGAAACACAACCCTGGAAATTGAAAGCAGAAGTTTAAGAAGATCATTCAACTTCTGAGAGCTTCCAGATACAGATACCCCAAAAGCAAATGGGACACTCAGATCTGCAGTGTGGAAAAAATCAAGAACTGGGGCTATGGAGTTGTCAACTGTTCATCTCTGTAGGAGTAGAGGTTAAAACTATGCCCTTGATCAATTGAGAGAGAAGGATAGAACTTTCTTGAGGCTCTTGACATTATTGGCATGGTGGATTCTTTATTTTCCTATTCAGAGTGTGACAGTTCAATAAATATTGTTGGTGATGATCTATTGCTTTTGTACTGCCTGGGCCGTGTAGTGTCTGATGATATGAAGCTAACATGAAACAGTGATTTATATTTTCCATGATTGCTTGATGGATAACTAAACAGAATGTCTAAATATATAGGCAAATGAATTGATTAACCAGTCTCACTTTTCAAATGACCTCTGTTTTGTATTCAGCTTTCACATAGACTTTTTTGATTTATCAGAAGACTTAACTGTGTACAGATTTGGGTTTACATAGAGTAGGGTGAATTTTAATGAAAATCATTTATCATCTTCAGGACTTAGGCAATACATGTACAAGTCAAGCCTGTTACTCTCTTGCAAGGTTCAGAACGTTGCAATCGGATTACATCAACTCCTAGAATAAGGACTTTGGGTTTTGAACTCAGCCTTTAAAAAATTAACATAACTTTGTTTATAATGATCACAATGACCCAATATTCAAAATAATGATTATTCTTAAGCTTTTGTGACTCAAACTCAATAATAATTATGATAATGATAATAAAAATCATTTATTGAGCACCTACTATGCACCAGGTTTTCTATTAGTAATTTTTATACGTTAGCTTTAATTTTCTTTAAAATCACTCCAAGTTTCTCTACTTCATAGATATGTACATTGAAGTTAGAAGACCATATGAAAGTGGCTATATGAAAATAGGATCATATGGCTGTTATATGAGCATAAAACTCCAATCTAACTTTTCTCCCTCCAAAGTTACTATTTTTCTCCACTAAAACCAAAGAGATCAGCAAAGAATATAAATTGATCTCATGTTTATGGGTCTTTAAAACTCACATCTTGTAGCAATGCCATAGTGTATCACAAAAGAATTAAAGAAATTAAACATCTAGTTACTGCATCAAATTTTCATGATGTTGAATAATTGATAAATGAATGAACAACTCAATGAGTATTTATTGGCATGTACTAAAATCTTGACATATATTAATGCAAACAGAAGAGCTAAACATAATAGCTATCTGTCATTTACTAATATTTTACATATGATGAAGCAGGTTAAGAGAAATTAAATCCAGAGAATAAATAGTTGTGGGAGTGGGGGATGCAGGGGAGTGAACCCTGGTGTAGCAAACTTCAAAGCCCATTCTTTTAATACTATGTCATGCTGCCTCAAAAATAGAAGCCAATGTTCCCTGTCAAATGTTCCCTGTCAAGAAGAGCATCCCAGTTTAAACTTATATTGTGCAGTGCAAAAGAGAGTATTGGAGGAATTAAGAAATAAGAGACTGTGTATTATTTGTTGAATACCTACTAAATCCCATGTGCTATGTATAGTATTTTATACAATAATTTATTTAATCTTTGTCATAACTTTAAGCGTGAGCTATTACTTAGAGTATACTAAGTGTTATATGAATAGATTCCAGAAGTTACAATGGCTCAAAAAGACTGGAAGTTAACTTCTTGTTCACACAATATTTTTAGATCAGTGAACAGTTATGCAGAGCAGCTGTCTTCCAAGTTCACTCAGGGACCCAAGAACAGGGGGTTTCCATCTTCAATGTGTGGGATTCAAGATCACCCTTGGGATCACCTCCATTACAGCCAGCCAGAGGAGGAAAAATCTTGTGGGATAGTCATATGGGAGGTTTATATGGCACAAGCAAGGAAAGAGTGTTCATTACTTCAGCTCACATCCCCATGGTTGGAAGGTCATAGCCATACCCAAATATAAGGAAAGCATGAAGCACAGTCTTGGCAAGGAAACTACTTCTCAGGTACAACTTCCATTATGAAAGGGAAACATGAATTTTGGATATGGTTCATCATCTCTGATCCACATGACTATAAGTGACTCCACTGTTCATATAGGGAAACTAAAGTTTAAAGACATCAATAACTTGCCCAAGGAGTCAAGGTTCTGGAAGTTTTAGTTCATAGGGAAACCTCACTGGCATTCAGCAAACTGTGGCCTACAAGCCAAATCTGTTTTTATTGATAAAGTTTTACTGGAACCTAGCCATGCCCGTTGATTTATGTATTGTCTATGACTGCTTTCACACTACCCTGGCAGAGTTGAGCAGCTGTGTCAAAAGACCACATGGCCTGCAAAGCCTCAAACATTTTCTTTATGGCCCTTTATATTTGGCTATATTGATTTCCTATTGCTTCTGTAACAAATTAAACCACAAACTGGGTGACTTAAAATAACATAAATTTATTATCTTATAGAACTTTTATAGTTCTGGAGGTCAGATGTCACAAATGGCTCTTCCTGGGCTAACATCAAGATGTTAGCAGGGCTACATTCCTTAGTGGAAGCTCTAGAGGAGAATCCATTTCCCTGCATTTTCAGCTTCTAGAAGTCACCTGCCTCCCTTGGCTTGTGGCTCCTTTCCATATTCAAGAGCAGCAAGCCTTTCTTAGCTGGCCAAGTCTTTCTCATGATGCATTACTCTGACACTGACGTTTTTATTTTCTGTACTTAACAACCTTCGTGATTATATTGGGCTCACCTAGATAAACCAGGATAATCTCCCTACCATAAAGCTGGCTGATTAACAACCTTAATTTTTATCTGAAATTTTAATTTCCCTTTGTCATGTAATCTAAAATATTCACAGGTTCCATGGGTTAGGAAGTGAACATCTTTGGAAGGTCATTACTCTACCTTCCACAACGACCCCTTCTTTCTACCACCTTCTTTCTCTAAAAGAGAAGTAGGATTTTCTACAGTCTAAAAAAAAAAGCTTCTGCACAGCCAAGAAAACAGTCAAAAAAACTAAGAGGCAGCCCACGGAATGGGAGAAGATATTTGCAAATGACACTACAGATAAAAGACTGGTATCCAAGATCTACAAAGAACATCTCAAACTCAATACACAAGAAACAAACAAACAAATAAAAAAAATGGGCAGAAGATATGAACAGACACTTTTCCAATGAAGACATACAAATGGCTAACAGACACATGAAAAAATGTTCAAAATCATTAGCCATCAGGGAAATTCAAATCGAAACCACATTGAGATACCACCTTACACCAGTTAGAATGGCAAAAATTGACAAGGCAAGAAACAACAATTGTTGGAGAGGATGTGGAGAAAGGGGATGCCTCCTACATTGTTGGTGGGAATGCAAGTTGGTAAAGCCACTCTGGAAAACAGTGTGGAGGTCCCTTAAAAAGTTAAAAATTGAGCTACCCTATGATCCAGCCATTGCACTACTGGGTATTTACCCCAAAGATACAGACGTAGTGAAGAGAAGGGCCATATGCACCCCAATGTTCATAGCAGCATTGTCCACAATAGCTAAATCGTGGGAGGAGCCAAGATGCCCTTCAACAGATGACTTGATTAAGAAGTTGTGGTCCATATATACAATGGAATATTACTCAGCCATCAAAAAGAACGATTTCTCAACATCTGCTGCAACACGATGGCAGTGGAGGAGATAATGCTAAGTGAAATAAGTCAAGCAGAGAAAGACAACTATCATATGGTTTCACTCATTTATGGAATATAAGAAATAGGAAGATCGGTAGGAGAAGAAAGGGAAGAAGAAAGGGGCAAACAGAAGGGGGAATGAAGCATGAGAGACTATGGACTCTGGGAAATAAACTGAGGGCTTCAGAGGGGAGTGGGATGGGGAATGAGTTAGGCTGGTGATGGGTATTAAGGAGGGCACGTATTGCATGGTGCACTGGGTGTTGTACGCAAGTAATGAATCATGGAACTTTACATCAAAAACTAGGGATGTACTGTATGGTGACTAACATAATATAATAAAAAATATTATTAAAATATTTTTTAAAAAATTAAATAAATAAACCGATCAGAGCTTCAAAGGATGTTTAAAATATGGATGAGTAAAAGGACGGAGAAGAGTACTCAGGTGAGGAACATATTTGGAGAAATCATAAGGAAAAGGTCATGAGTCAGTAATGTGTAGGGTATGCAGGGGATGGGAGTTTAAGGCTGTATAAAAGGGATGCACAAAGCTGGAAGGTGGCTCTAACTGGGTAGAATCAGATTATACAGGATTTTAAGAAGACAAGGAAAAATATCATTCTTTATTGTAAGTTTACGAAAGAGAATCTTATTCTAGTTTAGGAAAGCATGGAGATATAAAGCGTAAAATAATCTGGCCTTTTGTTTTTCAAACTTGGAACTGTTAATAATAGCTACTATCTCTTGAACATCTATTCTGTAGAGAGCCCATTATAGATACCAGTCTGCAAAGAAGTTATTAGTGTTCCCAGGTTATAGATAAGGAAATTGAGACCCAAAGCAACTGCTTTTAAATTTGAAGAAGAAAAACTAGTGAATATTGGACCTAAGCTTTCTACCCTGCAACATCGGAAAACATGTATTTATATTGTATAGTCAGGGTAAATATTAGGAACTTCCATCTGTTTTCTCAATTTCTTAGAGCTGGAAATCCAGATTTTTTGTGGGTCACACCAAACCTAGGTGGAGATACTTAGGCATAGTTGATACCTATGATTTGATTTTTTTTTTACTTTTTTGATTAACAAGATTAACAATTAATAACCTATATGATTAAATATATGGACATTTTTAAAATGTTCATTCTAATCCATTTGCAAAGCACCACTTGAGAATCGATTCCATAGTTCTACAATGCTCTCTTTTGCATTTTGAATTGCAAGTGCCCCACCATGATTTCTGCAGGTCAATGTGAAATTCCTCCAACTGTCCTAAATACTGAAAAGAATAAATTGCATTTTCAGTACCATGGAAATAATTATATTTTCAAGGTCACAATCAATCATCATAAACTCAGTATCCTCCTCTTGGGAAAAGAATGATTCAAATCCCTGATGTATTGCTTTTGTCATTTTGAAAAGAATGTGCCCACTGATACAGCAAGTTATGAAACAATCTGCATGAAAGAAATTCATTGTGCTCTTTCGTCTCTACTTCAATTTCTGTTCCACAAAATAATAGCAATGATGATAAACTAGTATATATAATTATTATTTTTGTATACTCCATTATTTAGAAAATGTCTATATTCAGTGTCTTGTTTAGTTCTGATAATAGTTCTCTGAGTCAAGACAATGATGACAATCATTTTTATCTTGTAGATCAGATGGCCAGGGAGGTTTAGAACATTTTTCAAGGTCATGCAATTAGTAGGTAGAAGAGTTGAGAATCAAACCCAGAGTCCTTAAGAAAGGAAAACCTAGATGGCCTTTATGTGTGTTTTTAGAATTTATGTAAATCAAACAAAGCAAGATTTTTTTTTCTCACTAATTTGTAAACAGAGCTGACCAAAATACAACAGTTAATTTGACTGATTCTGATATCTGTGGTCCTAGCTTCTAGACTTATGTGCCCTTCAAAGTACTCCTGCCCCTTTGATGCAAATGCTGGCTGTGTTTTAGCCCATCTTTGCTATAGTAGGAAACTACAGGGTAAATTTCTCATCTAATTTCCAATGAGGCACTGACCCCCCTCACCATCTCGGGCCCCATTTCAGTTAACACCAGTTGTTTTCTCACTGATTTTGGTTGTTATTTTAATATTTCTTCATGTTCCCCCCTTTCCCCTTGAGTCCATCTGAGTCTCTCTGGGAGCTGAAACCCATCTCATTGAGGTCCCAGTTGAAGTTGAAATAAAACATTTCTCTGATCTGAGAAAGACTAGAATGGGGGATAGAAGAGCAAGGAGACCTAGAAAGGATAATTAAAAATGGGTACAAATGGACATATGGTATGGATTTGTTCTCCTGAAATGGAGAGGGTGGGGGGAACAACTTAGAGAGTCTGACATAACTCGGGAAAACAAAAGGGCCCAGGATGTGGGGATAACCAGGACCAGACGCCTCTGGTCAGCTCCAAATGTTGAGTCATTGGGTCCATAGACCCAATCTGACTTGAGAACAGAAAGAGGTTTCATTTGTGAGGGAATATGAAGAGCATGCATTAGTAATAACTATGCTCAGCAGTGCTCTCCTGGGTCAACGTGTGATACTCAGCACATTTGTCCCTCCTTGAACAGCCTGCAAATCAGAAAGTGCTTCAGTGAAGTCAGTGGGTTAGAGCTCTTTGGACAGAAGCCATCTTGCTCAAACTGACCAAAGTCAGATATGGGTTTTTTATTAATTTAAGAAAAAAAAAGTAAATAAAATCTTTACTTAAAACATAGCTGAATTTAGTGCTCAAAAACGATTGTCAGGAATCTGAATGGTCAGGTCATCATCCTTCAGGTGTGTTTTGTTCTATGTGGGCTCCACTCTCAGGATGGAAATCCCACCTTGGTGATCACTCTAGGTTTATATTCCATTCCACCTAGTAATGCCCAGGTAAAAAGGGATTCTCTTCCCTGGCATTTCTGGCAAAAAGCCATAGGATAAAATTTCATAAATTTGGAGTGGGTCACAACATATTCATGAACGAATCACAGTGATTGTGACTGGCCAGGTCTAGGGTATGTGCCCACACCTCGCCTGGGGTATAGGACCAGGCTATGAATTTAAAGTGGGGAGAAGTAATTCTGCAAAATAAATTTTAGTGCCATTATTAGAAGATGTGGGAATGGGTTCTGAACAGGCACAAGACACTGCACATGTTCCACAGTTATGAGAGATGAGAGTTCTTGACTGATTATTATGTGCTAGCGATTTAGAATTGCTTTATACAAACTAATTCAGTTAATCTTTACAACAACCTTACATGAGAGGACACCTACTACTGATTTTTTTACAGAGCACAGAATGGCCAAGTAACCTGTCCCAAGCACAGAGGGACTGCCAGAGAGAGTCATCAGGTGAGAACTCAAACCTATTCATCAGGGCCGCATGATATGGTGGGCAGCCAGAGGTCAGGCCAGGGATGAGGAGAGAAGCAGATATCTGAAAGCTGACTTGTACAGGGCAAGGGAGATCTGAGGCAAAACACTTTTTCTTGATAAAATGCAAAGTGAGGATGAAGAAGTCTCCTTCTCTTGCCCAAAATGTACTCACATTTGGACAACACTGGCCACTGAGTCCATACCTTCAACATGGTTCAGCCCCATGCCAGAGCACCTCCACCCCCCCCACCATTCCTTATGCACTGGGGCTTCTTCCTGTTTTTCTACTCAAAGCTTCCCTTGCTTCCTGCCCATCACATAGACTGTGTGCTCCCTCAGCTTCTTTCCCATACATGATTCCCTGCTCAGTCTACCCAGTCTTTAGATCTCAGCTGCAACGTCCCTTGGGGGCCCTACATTAAATCCCGTTGCTCTAAGTTTCTGAAGCCTGTGGTATTTTCCCATCAAAGCACTAATCACATGTCACTCTAAAAACCTGGCTAATGTTTACCTTTGCTGATACACAATAAGCCCTCTGAGAAGAGTCTTCCAGTGTCTGGCTGCAGAATCCTAGGTTTTAGTTCTAGAATTTCACATTCACTCCTTTTCCCTTGTATTTATAATACAATTGTTTCATTAGTGGCTAAACAAATAGCAAATAATCCCTCTTCTCCCTACACACACACACACACACCCACACACACCCCCCCACACACCCCTCACCTGCAAACAGTGCTTCTCAGTTAACACAGAGCAGTATCTTAGGCTCAAGGGCAAGTGGAGCCTTTTGCTCCTTCTTCCTGTTTCTTCTCTCAGTTTGGAAGGTGTGACTTGACCACAGCAGTCCTGGCAAAGGTCCCTTTCGACTGCACACAGCAGCATGGGCTGATGAATACTCAGGCTAAGCAAGTGCTTATGGAAAAAACTGGCTAGGGACAAAAATAAACAGAAGGAACCGGTAATGTTTTTAGGGCTTTCCACTTCTAAAGATCTTAATCCGGCCCTGCTCACCAAAGGCAGGCAAAAAAGAGTAAGGCTGATAGAAACTGCCAATTCTTATGGTTCAAAATACTGTTTGTTTGGTTTGGTTTCTGAGTATTACGCACATTTTTCCCCCTGATCAACTTCTTGACTGGGGAAGCTATAGCATGAAGCATAGCATTCTCACAGAAAAAATAATTATAGTTCTAATTTATAGCTAGGCAAGGACTCCAAATCTCCTAATACAGAACTGCTACAACACTGGAAGAATGTGGTGTGATCTGGAGAATATGGTGTGAAAGCCACTTGTAAAGGCCACCAGAAACACATGTCTAGTCAAAAGGATGTTTAGGTTATTTAGCTTGCTACAGAAAGGAATGATTTATCCCAGGGGAACCTAGTTGGGAAGAAAGAACTGGGAGTAACTTCTTACAGGATTTGGGTATTTTTTTATTTTAATTTTTTCATCATGATAACCGTACTCTTTAATCTCCATCATTCATTTCAGCTATCCCCCCTACCCACCTCCCCGCTGGTAACCATCAGTTTGTTCTCCATAGTTATGAGTCTGTTTCTTGGTTTGTCTCTCTTTCTCTCTCTCTCTCTCTTTTTTTTAAACTTTACTTGTTTGTTTTGTTTCTTAAATTACACGAGTGAGAGCTTATGGTATTTGTCTTTCTCTGATTGGCTTATTTCACATAGCATTATACTCTCTAGCTCCATCCACGTTGCTGCAAATGGCAAGACTTCATTCTTTTTTATGGCTGAATAATAGTCCGGTGTATATTTTATACATATATATATAATTACTTTCTTTATCCCTTCTATCTTCTTTATCCTTTCATCAATCGATGGACACTTGGGCTGTTTCCATAGTTTGAGTATTGTAGATTTGGGTATTTTTGTGTACTTCATTATTTAGGAAATGTCTTTATATTCAGTGTCTTGTTTAGTTCTGATACTAGTCCTTTTACAGACTGATAAGGATAACAGAGGGCTTTAAACAGGGTTTAGGGAACCAGAGACCAGCTACGGTTCAGATGTTATAAAAATGCAATTTAATGACTCGGGTATCATAATACGTTTAGGAGGCAGGCAGAACAAAGTGAATTAGAATTCCATACTAAAGAAGCAGAAGTCACTCAAAGCAGGCAGTGTATATCAAGATAAGGATGGTTAGTCACTTCTGTGGTTATGAGGAGCCTTGTCCATCCATATCTTACCCAAACTTGGTCAGAATGGCTATAGTGTTTGCCTTGTTTGATCATTATTTACCTTCTATTTGAAACATTGTACTCTGTGTGTTAACAGGGCTGTTTTTCACCTTCTCAGTGATTTAGACTGGAAAGACTAAGTGAGGTTCTTTCCTTCTGATCTATAATCTTGTTCTCTCTCTCCCCTCTCTGAGCTCAGGTGCAATCTTACCATTGTCATGCAGTAAGCCTACACCACAGTCAGCAGTACCAGAGGGGATGGAGTAAGAGGAAGCCAGCCCAGGCAAAGTGTCACCCTTTGACAACCACTAAGCCCTGAGAATGTCTCAGGAAAAAGCAGGGGGAAGATGTGGCACTTCCTTCCATAGAGAAATGAATCTAGTCCTCTCACTGATCTCTGACCACAAAGGCAGGTAGAAGAAATCTCACTGTTTTATTGCCCGTTAAGACTCAGAAACCCAGACCATTTATTTAGTGTGTTCCAGGAAATGTCTCTGATTCTAATCAACCAGTTCAGTAATACTGCTTCCCTTAGGAGGAATTGGTAAGAAAGCAGAGTCAATCCTAAACTGGCTTAGGAATGGCGAACAGCATCTTGCAACGACACTTGAAGGCAGAAGAGTATCATGTTTAAGGACATGGGCTTTAGAGCCAGAAAACATAGGATCAATTTCTAATCCCATTAACTTTCATGTCATATTAGACAAGTACTAGGACTCCATTCTGAAAATCTGGTCAGTAAGGTTGTTGTAAGAATTAAATAAACTAAAGGAAATTTTACATATATATATATATTATTTTTGCACAGTCTTGGCACATATTGTGCACATAGTAAATGGAAAATGGTAGCCATCAGCAGAGTTATGGAAGAAACCACTAGGTAGTGACAGTCCAGAAAAACCAAGCCAATGCTGGAATAAAAGGAGAGATTTCTTAATGGGGACAATGTAAGAAAAACTGGGAATTAGAGATCAAAAGACGCCCTCCATCCTTCTGAAGTTCTCAGACGTTACTGAAATTGATATTTCATGTAGATTACACAACATTCACATTCCAAGTTGCAGATGTTTTAGGGAGGGTGATGTCTATGGTACAGTCAGGAGGTGTGGGCGGAGTGACAAAGTGAGCACTGGAAAAATGGCACTGGACAAGGACTCTGCATATTCAGAATAAGAAAATTGGGAAAGATGGATAAGGAAATGTTTTCTGGATACAAGAGTAGATGTTTTCTTATCTAAGTAAGAAACAGAGTTGGAAGACATTTTTTTGCTAGCAATTTTAAAAGAGAAGGGTCCACTATTGCTGCATTGAAGTGTACTTGGGTCTTGCTTAATTGAACTCCAGATGCCGGCTTTGAAGGCATAAGAGAAACTAAATTATTGGAAATTCATTTTGCCACACATCTCAAAACAAATCATCTTCAGGGGTCAGCAATTCTGATTTTACTCAGAAATGTCATCAGAAAATACTCTTGCCCTTTGTTTTCCCAAGGTTTTTACTTGGTTCTCTAATCAAAAGATGATGACTTGATGGCCAAAGTGGAATGATGTCTTGCATAGCAGTCTTTTTTACCTTGCTAACATCTAGCAGGGAGAGAAGACAGCAGTTTGCACTGGGTAGTAACAAGGTCACAGACTCACAGAGGCACATGCACAATCCTCTCTCTGGGAGAATAAACGTGGGGAGTGGATTTGGTCAAGTCACTCAAGCCTAGGGTTCCTAAAAAAGAAAGGAGATGGAGTCAGAATATTTTCTCATAAGAAAATTATGAAAGCTAATAGGTTTGGGCGCTCCTGATATGGCAGGCACTTTCATTAGCTAGGAAAAGGCATTTAATTTAATGATATAAAGGCCACGTATTTTGGTACACTACGTTATCAACAATTCATCTGGACAAAGGATATTTGCAAGTTTCTAGCTACACACTGTTGTTGGTAAATTGAAATCAATAGAGCATTTAAACGTTATTGATTTCTTTTCAGATTTAAGGGCCACCTGTATATAAAATATATTGAAACTGAGCTGAAAACGTATAATCTTACATTGTTTAATGACATTCAGAACGAGGTTGATTTAGAGATTTCTTAGAGGGGATAAAATACCATAAATCTTGCACTTAATCTCTCTTTCATGTTAGATATTTTTTTCCTTAAATTATGAAAATAATACTAACAATAGCTAACATTTACCAGCACCTACTGTATAGCAGAAGCGGTGCCAATATCGTCTTTAATTCCCACAGCAACCCTACAATGTAGGTATGGTATCATTAGCTCCCTTTCAGATATCAGGTGCCTGGTACATGGTGGAGTCAGACTTTGAAACCAGGTGTAGCACTTCTAAAAGTTTCTGCAGCGTTCGCGATAACATATTTCTCCATAATTTGTCTGAGGAGACAGAAAAAGATAAGGGAGAGTACAGTGGCTTGTCTTGAAAGATCTTCCTCCTCCCCACCAATGGGTCAGGAGTCTCATACTGATGCATGCTCTTGTAAGAGACCCCTTCCCTTCAAGCTGGGCTGGCAGCTGGTATCGGCTCGTGATTAAGAGAATGTAGGAGAAGTGCGGGTGAGTGATTTCTGAGGCTAGCTTGGGAGATCCTTGCAGTGTCTGCAGGGAATGCCTGGGATGCTCCTCTGAAGGAATGTGCCTTAGCCTGATCCTGCTCTCTAGCTGGCCGGTCTGGCCCCTAGCGGGTCCAGTCCCATGTTTCTACTGATACAATAACAACCCAGATGGCTGTCTGTGCAGATGATTAGGAGGAGGACACAAGCAAATAGAAGAATCCTAGGCTGCATTTCCCTTGGTTCGTCCCCTTCTTGTTTTCTCGTCTGTTCGTTTGCTTCTCTGTTTTGTTTAAAAATTTATTTATTTATTTATTTGTGAGAGAGAGAGAGAGAGAGAGAGAGCACGCATGCACGGAGATCAAGTGCATGAGCAGGGCGAACGGCAGGCAGAGGGAGACGGGGAAATGGCCTCCCAGCTGAGCAGGGAAGTGGATGCACGACTCCATCCCAGGACTCTGGGATCATGACCTGAGCTGAAGGCAGACGCTTAAACCAACTGAGCCACCGGGTGCCCCAGTTCTTTCCTTTCTTACATTGAGGAAATATGTGTGATGCCCTGTGCCAGACCCTGCTGATACAGAGGTAAATGAGACAAGGCTCTGACCACAGGATGCTCATCAGACACAGAAAGACACAGATCCATTGACAAAAAAAAACCAGAACAGATGTGGGGAAGATTCAAAGACAACTTTTCAGGTAGACCGTGCAGCAGGTGTGGTGATGCCCCCAGGCTAGGAGAGTTCGTGCCCCTTGGTGGAAAATGTACGGGTATGTGCCCAGATCTGGAGCTTAGCACAGGAGGGGGGGAAATGGGGTAGGTGAGGCAGGGAGGGAAGCCGGAGTGGGGCGAGGTTCCTTCCACGCAAAAAGAGGAGGGGAAAAAACAACAACGACAACAACATAAAGGGATGCAAGGCTGTATTTTATAGGGCAAGTTTTGATAAAGTCCAGAAACTTTCTATGTTTGAAGAGTCCACAAATTTTCCTCAATCCTAAAATACTAACGTTAATTTTCTATGAGAAAGAAAGCTGTTGACCATTATTCCTTTGTTAGGGTAGTATTAAATCAAATTTTTAAAATTATTCACCATATAATATCCCAGGCACTGTGCAAAAGAAGTGAGCAAATCAGCACAATCCCTACACTCCTGAAGCTTCAAAATCAAAATTAAGGAAAATGAAGCAATTGGGGGGGGGGGCAGATCTGGGAAAACTGTATGAGTTAGGAGAATTCCCTGATCTGGTACCACCTCTAAAATACTATTAACTAACATGTATTTAGAGCTTAACACTTCTCTAAGATGCTGACACTATTAACTTATTTCATTTTCACAATATAGGTGTGATTTGGGTACTATTATATAATGTGTAACTGTACTTCTTCTAAAGACAAGGAAACTGAGGTATAAGGAAGTTAAGTAACTCAACATTTCACAGCTCATAACTAACTGGTGGAACCGAATTCAAAGCCAGACAACTTGGTTTGAATATTTTCTTCTTTATCACAGTGTTCTACTCTGTGGTTTTGTTTCTGGTAGTGGTTTTCAGTTTGCAAATATCCCACTGCAAGCTCCTCCAGGGCCCTGCCAGAAATGATGTGGGCTTAGTGTCGGGTTCAGGGATCTCAGTTTGAACATGCACTCCAAGGGATCATGAAGGGGCTGTCCCTAACCCATACTTGAAGAAACACCCCTCTAAAACAGACTGGCCATTTCTGGGAATGCAAAGTCATCGTGATGGGTTTTAGGGACACTTATTGGTATTGTAGGGAGAATCATATAGACATGTGCACTGAAACTGGGGTGCTGCAAAGCCTCCTGGCTGCCTCCCCACTCTCCAGAAGGGATCTACATAGACATACCTACATTAACTTCCAGAAGGCAAGGGAATGAACACATACTTGGCCTGCCATTCAGGGACGAAGTTCCTTCTTCCCTCTCTCTATTATAAAGAATGAATTGAGGGCAATTCTTGCCTATCCCAGCCTGCTTTCTAGAATCTTCTAAATTAACTTCACTCTATTAAAATCCTAGTTTTATTTTTTAATCATATATTTCCAGTTCCAAAACTAGTCATTTTAAAAGCACAAATGAGACATCTACACTGTGCAATATTACACCTGTTCTGTTAAAAATAATTCAAAAACATGGGTTTCAAGCAGAAAGTGATTAGGTTGTTGCAGACACTTTCACACAAGCAACTCCCCACATGCAATTATTTTCTATAAACATTTCACGAAAGTGTATATATATTAATTAGAGTGACACTTTACTTGACACCTGTAGTAACTATTTCCATGTTGGCATCTTCCTTTTGATCTTGTCAGTCTGTTGATGGTATAATTTGCTGTGCGGCACAGCAAATGTTGCCTTATAATTGACCCTTGGAGAATGATGGTGGTGCAGACAGATAACTTTTCTAGACAAAATATCATATCAACTTCCCTCATGGCAAAGGATATGAATCCTGTTCCTATAGAATAATGTGGTTTCTACTCTGAATCCCACCTGTAAAACTGATGCCCCAGGGGTGGACAGTGACTGACTCAGGGGGAAATGGTCAGGAAGGATAGAAGATGTTCCTAGAAGGTTGTTAAACACAATGTAAAGATTATATAAAAACCCCTTTCCAGAAAGGCTGAGTTTAGCTATATTGTTATAGACTTGCCTCCTTCTGTCTTCCTTTCTTTCCTCCTCCCTTTTTTCCTTCCTTCTTCTCCCTCCCTCCCTCTCTGTCTCTCTCTTCCCTTTCTTAGAGCTCACCCTGGATATATTAATTTTCACTCAATTTCATCACTGTGAATAGGGAAGGCAAGCTACTGTGGATTGTGTACTATGTTCAGGAACTTAACATTCAGATAAAAATGCAACACTGTAGTCAGACAGCCTTTTTCTACAGGAGCGTTAGGTAGCCTGGACAAGTTCATTCATTTATTCACTCACTCATTCGGCCTAATTGATTAAACACTTCCTATGTGCTTCTAGGCCCTGAGCTGAGACACACAACCTGTACATAATAAATACTTATTATGCACACAGTTTTGTTTGACCCCAAATTCCAAAATATAATGGGTTTTGGGGTGAAAACATAGCTGAAAAAAGTCTCTTCATATTATCAGTTATTACCTAATTCGCTTTGGAATATTTCCCTGTCTCAAACAAATGCATTACAATTTCATTCCAATTTTTTCAGTCTTTAACGAGAAACTGAGATTCTTTAAAGTGCAAATTACAGAAAATCAGACAAGCTTAAACAGAATAGGGAATTCATTGCCACTTGTAACTGAAAAGTCCAGGGGATTTATCTTCTTTGGGAAAGAATAAAGGGTGTATTCAGGTACTCAAACTATATCATCATGCGTTACTTTATATCATTACCCCCTTTCTTTCTCCTTCCTTACTTCCTCTCCTCTCCTCTCTTCTCACCTCTGCTCTCCTGTGGGTTGCTTAGAGTTCTTATGGTGATGCCCAGAGACTCCATCAATTTCCCTTCAAATTTAGAAGTGGAGGTTTCTGCCTCAATAGAAAAAATCATGAAATTGAACCTTCACTTGGTCAGCGTAGGTTACATACATATTTATTTTAAAAACAAAAACAATATCACCATGATAGTTTTTATCAGCTAGGCTTGGGTTACTAGCATCTCCTTGGAAGTGGGAAATGGAACCTCCCCCCACAAGCTATATTATTCAACAGATATCCAATAAATGCGTATTAAACACCTATCATATACAGGGCATATACTACATGTTGGAAGGACCTTAGCGTCTGTGGTTATGCTACTTCTGTAATAATAAACAGGGAACAGAATATCATCAAATTCTAACTAAATTCTAAACGCTGTTTCCTGAAGAAAGGGAAATAGATGCTAGCCGGGAAACATGCGCGCGCGTGCACACACACACACACACACACACACACACCCCAGTGGTCACTACAAGCAGGGAGATGCATTTTTTTGAAGAGCAATAAAGTGTTCCAGTCAGAGGGGATTACATACACACAGCTCAGCCTATTTTATAGATCGAACAACTGAGGCCCAGAAAGGGTAAATGATTCAACAAGTAACTGAGAACACGGAGGTTGGGTTGCTGGTGTCACACTTTTAACCCAGGGTTCCTTATCCCTAAACGAATCTGGTGCTTTTCTTTGGTTTCTTCAGTCAAAACTCTAACATCTGACATCTACTTGCTCACATACGTGGTAAAGGATAATGTGCTTGGTGCAGGGAAGACACTAGGCTGGGGTCAATTCTTCCCCTTTCTTGGAAGCAAGGCAAATTTGAGTTCTTTCTTGCTTGTACTACTGTTAAGAATTACTAAGAACTCATTTCTCAAAAAAAAAAAAAAATCCTTTGGAAAGGTCATGTGGGTTCTATCCATTCCCTGAAATTTATAGGGACTTGAATACGTCTTGAGCTAAACAAAAACAAGAACAAAAAAATCCAATTCCCTGCTCTGTGTTTTCACTCAGACCAAAATCCTCCCTCTAAATGCCCCTCTACCTGAATTTTCCTCTATCAGGTTCATTTTTAAGGAGAAAATTCCAAACACAGAGCTCTTATTATCCCAACCACTAATCCCTTCTATTTCTCAGGTGCTTCCTGTATAATGATTGCTTGCCTAATAAAACTACATAGGGAAATTATTCCAAACTATTAACTCTGACTTTTTCCCTAGAAAAATCCCTGTATATACTTTACTGATAAAAGCCATTTCCCTTATCCATGTTTATTGTAGAGATCCCATTATTTTCTGTATCTCACACCTTCATTATTCTAAACTCTATTAGAATCTCTATACTAGGTTCTCATGCCTACAAAACCTCACTAAATTAATAGATGTACATTAAGTCTCAGGCTGGGATAATCTCCAGACCCTGACCCATCTCCCCCAGAATGTTTCAAGGGAAACCGACTTTAGAGGGTTCAGTTGGTCTCAGTAATGGCAACAACATACAGCAGGTTTTCCAAAGGAATGTGTTACTTCTTTTAACAGGATCCCTGGTATCCTTTATGGCCAAACTCAAAGGCCATCAAATGGCCATTTGTCTTGTGGACCGAGGATATCATAAGATAAATAAGGTACCAGGCTCCTTACCAGGCTGTCTAAACTTGCCTCTGCTTACCCACCATCTCCTTCTGTCCTTCCCCCACCAAAACTTTATATTTAGTAGCATGGATCTGCTGCTATTTCCCTGCATGTACCAAAGCTTTAAAATGCCTTCAAGTTTTCACATATGCTGATCCTTTTGTCTCTTATTCCCTCCCCTGTTTGCCTGCCTGTGTTGTTGTTTATTATTTAAAAACTCGAGCTTCATGTCACCTACTCTAGGAAGTCTTCCTTTATGATGCCTCTTCAGATATACAGGGTGGTTAAAAATAATTTAATACATTCAAAAATGCATTATTACATTGTATGTAAACGGCAGCTAAAATAAGTAGAAGGTAATTTGTATCTCAAAGAAAAATTCAGTTCCTGATGGCTTTCAGGTGACTTTTGCCAAATCTTTGTGCAATAGATTATTATATTTGTTTAAAAATCTCTCCAGTATACAATCATTTCTATGAAATCAGTGCAACTTTATTTCCAAAGACAGACAACCATAATATAATAAAGGAAAATCAGGGGCACCTGGCTGGCTCAGTGAGTACAGCATATGACTCTTGATCTTAGGGTCATGAGTTTGAGCCCCATGTTGGGCGTAGAGATTACTTCAAAAAAAAAAAAAAAAAAGGAAAACCACAGGCCAATATCACTCATTACCATAGATGCAAAAATCTAAATCAAACATTTTCAAAAAAAAGTCAATAGTATTAAAAAAGTTATAATCATAAAAAATAATTTATCATAAGTAACTTAGATTTATCACTGGAACAGAAGAGTGGTTTAATATGCAAAATGTATATTTCATCTGTCAAGTTTACATATTAGGAGGGAAGATAATTTCATGAAATTTAACATTATTTATAATACAATCTCTTATGAAACTAGAACTATAATGGAGCTCCCTTAATCTTATTAAGGGTATATGCACTCCACCTCTCCAGCAAAAAAGATTATAGGAAACACAGTTCTAAATGGTAAAAAATTTAGAAGTCTCTTTCCAACCAACACCCTCTCTCAGCATCAGGAATATGACAAGTGTGTCAGTACCACTCTGCATCCACTTAACATCCTTAAGACATAGAAAGAGATGGATAGATAGATAGGTACATAGATGATACATAAGAAAATAAAGTAGTTGTTATTTATAGATGATATAACTGTTCACATTTAAAAAAATAACTTTACAACCTATAAGTAAGTCAAAATAGCAATATGATAAAAAGTTAGTATTTATAATAGTAACAAAAATTAAAGTACCTAGGAAAAAATACGCACAAAAAATATATGACTTTGATGACCAACATTAAAAAATATCAAAATAAATTGAAAGGTACACCACATGCTTGGATAGGAAGGTTCAATATCATAAAGTTGCTATTTATTTCCAAATCGACCATGAGGTTGAATACAATATTGATGAAAACTTCACTGTTCCTTCTCTTCTTCAAGACTTTAATCTTAAATACATTTGAAAGAGATAATGGCCAAAAAATGTTAGAAGAAATAGAATAAAAGCATGTGTAAACATGCTATTGCAAGTATTATTATAAAGTTACATTGTATGAGAACATGTGGTATTTATACAGAGATGGACAATTTGATCATTGGAATAAAACAGATTCCAGAAACAAAATCACTAGTATACGAAAACTTGTTACATGTGAGATGACACTGAAGACCACAGAGAAAAGGAGAGCCCATTCAATATATGATGTTGACATATGTTTACTCTTTAGAAAAATAAACACAGATAGACCCTACCATATACCACATATAACAGATTCAAATGGGTAATGATTAAAATGAGAAACCCTTTGAAACTGTTAACAAATTATAACTAAGTTTTTCCTAAAAAGAATGAAACTTGTTCAGCATAAAAGTAAATACTGGTAAATACAAAAATATTAAAATTAAGAATTTCAGTTCATCCAAAGATGATATTAAGAAATCTGTAATGCATATAACTGCACAGATTTATATCTAGAGTATATAAAGAATTCCAAAAAAAAACAAACAAAAAATCAATGAGAAAAAGCCATATTGCCTAGAAGAAAAGTTTGCCAGACAAGAATAAGTATTTTATAGTCAAGAACATGATAGGCAATAAAATAACATATAAAATAAAATAAGGATAAATTAATCTCCAATTTCAAACACACAGAAATCAAGACCATAATGGAATACTATTTTATACCTTCTGGACTGATTGGCCAAATTTGAGAAATATGAACCTACCAAAGAACTGGCAAAGCTTTAAAGAAATAACTTTCGTCCAGTGCTAAGAGAAATGTAAAGTGGTTCAACCATTTTGGAAAACAATCCAGAATATGTCATAAAATTGATCATACACATATGCTATCATCTGGCAGTTCCACTCAGCTATACAGTTAAAATCAGCTCTAGAGAAGCACTTGCTTATGGGACAAGGACACACATCAAGGATGGTCCCAGAAGTGTTTATAATAGTAGATGACTTAAGTTAGAAGGTAGGTTCATGGGCCTCTGTTCTGTTGCTATGGGCCGTGCCTTATGTTTATGTTGCATATTTTCTACTAAACTATTAAACACTGCATAAGTTAGAACATTACAACATTTTAAAAATTCATGACATGCAAGGGGCATAAATAATATTCCAAGAAAATTCAGAAGAGAATGTCATTATTTTAAGATTATTTTAAGATTATAAGAGCAGGGAAATTCTTGTGTGTGGCAGCATTTTAACAGGCCCTGAAGGATGTATTATTCATTATTTATACCTTGCCCTGTTTTTCAAAAGATTTAAAATTGCTTATAAAAAATGTTAAGAAACAAAATTAAAAAGTAACAAGGTGCAAAAACCAAGATTTAGGGAAAATAATGAGTACAAAAGAGAAAGGAATCAAGAAAGGCATAACATTAGCAAACTGGAATTCGTAGTACTTGGTTATTTTTTTTTTAGGAGGTGGAATGTCAATTTGTCTTTAGCTAAATGAAGACAAAAATACTATCAGTTATTATATTAACAGTTAATAAGTCCATTAAAGGAAAAGGACTGGGATTTTTTTGTTGTTGTTGCTTATTGGTTTGTGTTTTGCTTTGGCACTATCTTCTTAAAAGGAGATGCTATGAACACGGCAATAAAGGCCATTCTGAGCAAAAGGACAGAATTAAGGTATCAATCAATAAATCAATAAATGGAAGGTGTAAACAGGAGTCAAAGAGGAATTCCACTTGCCTTTGCTACAGATGTTTGATGATGAGTAATGTGCTTCCAAGGACAGAGTGGGACCAGAGAAACTGAGAATAACAGCCAGTGGTATTCAAAATGTTGACCCTAGACCAGAAATATCACCACCTCCAGGAACGTGTAAGACATGCACATTCTTGGCAACACTCCAGACCTACTGAACTGGAAACCCCAGGTATGAGGCCCAGATATCAGTATTTTTAACCACCCTCCAGGGAGTTCCAATGTATTCTAATGATTGAGAACCCTAAGGCTAAGGAGTCTGGATTACAAACTATATCTAATAAAGGACCACTGACAGTATTAGTGTCCAGTCCTAAAACCCCTTTAGGTTCCTGTGCTCCTGTATCTCAGGGTCCGGGATAATCTCTGTCCCTCAGAAATGGCATGATGAGCCAAAGTGGCTTCTGGTGCATTTCAATCTTGAAAGAAGCAGGATTCTCAAGCTCAATAATTTTGACACTTGGAGCTGGATAATTCTTTGTCCTTGGGGCTTTCCTGTGCATCCTAGGATTCTTAACAACATCACTGTAGCATGTTTAATAGCATCCCTGGCCTCTCTACCCACCAAATGCCAATTATATCATTTCACTAACGTAAGTCAATCAAAAATACCTCCAGATATTATCAAATGTTTTCTGGAGTACAAAAGTGCACCAGTTGAGGGGTGCCTGGGTGGCTCAGTCGTTAAGCGTCTGCCTTCGGCTCAGGGCTTGATCCCAGCGTTCCGGGATCGAGCCCCACATCAGGCTCCTCCGCTATGGGCCTGCTTCTTCCTCTCCCACTCCCCCTGCTTGTGTTCCCTCTCTCGCTGGCTGTGTCTGTCAAATAAATAAATAAATAAAATCTTAAAAAAAAAAAAAGTGCTCCAGTTGAGAACCACCGTACTGAAGTATTTCCAAATTAAAATGAATAGTCAGGGTGTCATGCAACCCTCGGTTTGTTCTCACCTATGTTCCTGGTGCCACTGGCAGTGTATCAAGGATCAGATTGGAAATTCTTCTAAAGGACTGCATATGCCAACTCAGAGTACATCCAAGTTTACTGATAATGAAAATGATATGATGATCATAATGCAAAGAGAACTAGAATAATTTGGCTAAAAGACCTTGACATTGTCTTCCCTCAGAAAGAGAACCCAGAAATACAGGATGTTAATTCCAGAGCCTTTCCATGATAACAGACTTGCCATTAAAGCTAATGTCAGCCCAGAAGAATTAATTTTAAAAAGATTTTGGATGACAGAAGTCTTTAAATTTGAGTGTTCAATTATCTTAGGAATTTATTAAACATTCAGATTTCTGGGCCTTATTCTCAGTTATTTTGGTTTAGTAGGTCTGGTTGGGGCCCAGAAAATAGCATTTAATAAGCTCCCTAGGCATTTTTGATGCAGATGTGGGCTGGGGTTACACCTTGAGAAATACTGCTCTTAAAAACGAGTAACAGAAAAAAAGTGAATAAAGGAAAGCTGAGTTACTATGCTAATTAAAACACACTTGCTTTCCAAATACAGGTTTTAGTCTGGACTATTCCCTGTCACCTTCAATCAACAGGAGCAGACAGATAGGTGATGGTGAAAATAAGTGAAAAGCCCTGATATAAAACAGTAGGCACTGATGGGCACTGTGACTAATTAAAAATACAGCAGTAGCTACTAAGGGACAGGTGACTGTTGTCAAGCAAAAGTAGGGTTCATGAGTGCCAGATCTCCTGATCGCTAAACACAAGCTGGGATCTCAGATTTTTACGGCAGTTCTTCTAATCTTAAAAAGATGGTTCTCAGTAATTTGACTTTTGCTCAGGCTCTTAATTCTTCAGGCTAGATTTGGACAACAAATTGTGTTGTGACATCCATCATAAAGGAACCAGTCCATCCAAGGACTAGTGAAAAGAAAGTCAGAGTAGTAGGATCCATGTCTAAGCTAGAGGTTTCCTTGAATTTCATCTCCACCATATACAAAATCCTCACTGTCTTTTGTTTTGTTTGGTTTGGGCACCGTAGCCCAAACTTTCAGTATGCCAGGCTGTCTAGATTTGTACAGCCAGTGTGTTGGCTTGGAGAGAAGGAAGGGAAAAGATGCCAAGGGAAAGGGAAACATTTTCAACCCTGCTTCCTAGATGGTTCCAGTGCAGATGGCCACCATTGCTTGCCCTAGATATACCCACCTGAGTTCCCTCTAGAGATGGACTGTCCAACAGTATAGGTAGAGCCAGAGCTAGAAGAGGAGCAGAAAGACACAGGGCTGGGGGCTCACCAGAGTGTCAATCAGCCAAAACCACCTGCTTCCATACAGAAGTATGCTTCGCAAAAGGAAGGTGAGTGGTCAGACCTGGGTAAGAGTAGTAATAATAGTTATCAAGTTAGTTAGCCAGCCTCTGGACAGACACACTCTGACACAGACACACTTGCAAATCAGATACTTGGTGACACACAATGGGTAAATCTTGAAGCTGGAAATTAGAACCTATGTCTGTCTGCCTACAAAATGCACGCTCATAATTTTCACATAGCATTTCTACTCATAAATGATTTAACAGCAAAGTCTCTGCAAATACCAAGTGCACAGTTTTGACTTGTATCTGCTCTTAGATGAATATTCAAGGTACTGCATTCAAAGTCATGAGGTTAAAAGGAATGTTCTTAGAGACAGCACTCAGTCCTGATGTAATGCAGTTCTCTAATTCTCAAATGCAACCTGTTTTATGACAAATATACATTTAATGATCATTATTTTTTAAAAAAGTTGGCAGGGAAAGAAACACTATGCCATAAGGGTAAATACAAAGTCCTAAGAGAAATATATATATATATATATATATATATATATATATTCACACATATTAAAATGGAGAAAATTTAGTAGTCTTCTTTCTTTCCAGAATCTCTAGAGCTCTATAAAACCCTTATCATTGCTGCAGCCCTGTAAGGAAGACATGCACAGAAATTTCTAGACAGCATATTCACAGATCAGAAGACTTAGGTAATTCCAGAATCTTCACTTTTCTGAAATAACAAAGAAATACAAAAATATCTTCAGAAGAGGAATACTAATGAGGAAGACTACATCACCAAGACTAAACTTTTTGAATTTGCAAACACAGAGTTTAAAAAACTTCCTGAACGTAAAGTAAGATTATCGACACAAGAAAGTACCCAGTACACAAGCTTCTGAGATAGGGATTTACATGGAGCCCAGAAAAGGATACTCATTGGAAATCGAGCCAGGCAACTGAAAAGAATTAGGACCAAGGTACTTTGTAAGCATTTTGTGCTAATTAAGCCCCCTTCCCCCAACTGTTTAATATCAGTGTTTCACAATGGAATTGCTATTAACATTTAGGGGAGGGACATTCTTCCTCTCAGAGACTGTCCCAAGCATTTATCTTGACTCACTATACAGGATGCCAGTAATTCCTCTTCCCCAGTAAGTGTTAACACCTCCAGGCAAGAAAAATGCCCTTGACCATTAAATGTTCCTTAGCAATATAGAACCATCCCCTAGTTGAGAACCATTAGTTATGCTTGTATTCAATTAAGTAAATGTGTGGTGAAATCCTTGTTTAAAGAATTGTAGTATTTAGTCCATGTTATTTGCTCAAATAATCTTGTTTGAGGTAATAACATCTAAAGAAAAGAAACTCTTCATGTTTAATTAAGAACAATATTGGAGCCCCTTTAATCCTCCAGTATTTATAATCATGATTTCAGAGGACATTGGTCTACCAAGTGTGAGTGGCCAGGCCCCACCTTCAACCGCCCATCCCGAGAATGGTCTTGGAGCGAGCCACCATTTGTTTGACTATTACCCTGATGTGACCAACTAAAAAGCATCTTTGGGATGCCCGGGTGGCTCAGTCAGGTAAGCATCTGCCTTCTGCTCAGGTAATGATCCCGGGGTCCTGGGATCAAGTCCCCCATCAGGCTCCCTGCTCAGCTAGGGTCTGCTTCTCCTTCTGCCTGCCACTCTCCCTGCTTGTGCTCTCTCTCTCTCTGGCAAATAAACAAACAAAACCTTTAAAAAAAAATAAAATAAAAGCATCTTTATTGTCTTCTCCATCTAATTCCAGGACTTAAAAAGAGGCAGTCCCAATATCTGTATTCCTTCCAACCCTGTTACAATCACAATGCAAGTTTGGCAAAATTATATTTCTACCAATTATAATTCTAACACTCTACTAAATGTTGGCTATAAAACGATAACCAAGCATCTGCCTTCGGCTCAGGTTGTGATCCCAGGGTCCTGGGACTGAGTCCCTCATCAGGCTCCCTGCTCCTCGAGGAGCCTGCTTCTTCCTCTGCCTCTGCCTCTGCCTCTGCTCCCTCCCTCTCTCTCTCTCATGAATAAAAAAATAAAATTTAAAAAATCAATAAAAAAAATAAAAAATAAAATGATAACCAAGAGACTGTATGGACCTTGAGAAACTCATATTCTAGTAGAAGATAAACACATGGGAACAAATAAAAAGTATAAAATATGATTAATGCTAAAAGAGTGCATAGAAAATAGTACAACCCTGTAGCAACACAAAGGAGAAAGTGAATGCCCCTATCACAGATACAGAGGCATTTTAGAAGATACTCAAACGCTGAGCTCCTAAATAGTAAACAGGGACTGATTACATGAATGGTCAGGGGGATTTCTTTTTTCCTAAGCATAGTGATTAGTATATAGAAAGATAAAGGCCTTTAACCAAAATAGGCCACAAAACAACAAATATTACAATATTTCTATAAAGAAGAACAGAGAGTAGTAGGAAACTAGCCTAGAGATAGAATTAGACTCAGCTCATTTAGGACCTAATGCACGTAAGATGACAATTTCATCCAATTGCTTAAAAAACCCCTCAAATGGGTCTCCATTTCTACAGAACACTACTCAGCAATTAAACGGAATAGATGTGTACCACCATGGATAAAACTCAACATAATTAGGCTGAGTGAAACAAGTCAGACAAAACATGAGTATATGTTATACTATTCCATTTACCTAAAACTCTGGGAAATGCAAACTAATCTATAGTGAAAGCAGCTCAGCAGTTGCCTGGGGACAGAGAGGAGGTGGCAGTGATGGGGAGAGAGATTACAAAGCAGCCAAAGGAAGCTTTCAAAGGTGATAGATATGTTCACTCTTGATTCTGAGGGTGGTTTCATGGGGTATATTTATGCCAGAAGTTACGATATTGTTCATGTTAAACACATGTCGTTTACTGTATGGCAATTACACCTTAATCAAGTTGACCAAAAAACCAAACAGAAAAAAAGAAGTGTTATACATTGCATTTGACTGCCTACAAGCTCCTTGAGAATACACACAGAACCCAAAATAGTTTCCCATTGGAGTGGTATAAGAATTGGGCGAATGGGGACCTGGGAGAAAGGGGACTTCTCTTCACATACTTCCCAATTCAGTTATCAGATACTGTGATGCACCCTCTCGGTGCCAAAAACTCCTACTGATATTAAAGACACATAAGTAAACAATACAGAAAAATCACTGTCATTGAGAAGAATATGGTATGAGCATACTTACCATCTAATTCAATTACTAAATTGAAATATTTAATATTTAATCCTCTGCCTTCAGCTCAGGTGATGGTCTGAGTTCCTGGGATCAAGCCCTGCAGTGAGCTTTCTGCCCCGCGAGGAGCCTGCTTCTCCCTCTCCCTCAGCCTGCCGCTCCCCCAGCTCCTGCGTGCTCTCTCTCCGCCTGTCAAATAAGTAAATAAAATCTTTAAAAAAATAAATAAAATCACTGTCTTTGAATTCGTGCACATATGTATATGCAATGTATGTACGAATATTATTCATTTTATTTCTCCTTCTTAGAATGCTTTTCCTGGCCTCTTATTTATTCACCTTTAAACTTCTATTTTTTCTCAAGGTAGACCTAAAGCGATCCTTGCATTGTGAGGTTTTCCGTAAGCTCAGTGGTACACTGTGCACCCCTTCTTGTATGTTCCCATGAAGATTCAACCACACTTCAATCGCATAACCTGCTAATGTTCTTTCACTGATTTATTGGCATGGGTGTCTCCTCCGCCAGACGATCGCCTCTATGAAGGCCACTGTCTGCATATTCTGAGCCCTCATCAACGTGCCCAACATAGGAGCATATACTTACTAAAAGCATTGATGCAATGCTTCTCGTTCTTGTCTTGGTCCATCTGTTCTACGGTGTGAATGGGACAGCAGCCCTCCATGGACAAAAATTCTAGTGTCATTTCTCAATCCACACAGGGGGTCTTGTTTGTTTAGAAACATTCATCATGGGTTTAATGGGGGGATGTAAGAATATAAGCACCACATACTCGTGATTTCTAGATTTAGATATATGTAATTAAAACTTTATATAAAATAGTACTTTAAAACAGTTTTCTGTCCAAAATGGAGTACTACCATTTCTTTCTAGACTGCATGTCCTTTTTTTCTATTTCCCTTTTTGGGTGCTAAAATTGAGATGGCCTTCATCTTCTCACATGTCCTTATTTAGATGAGAAAAAAAATCGGGGACAAATATAAGGTTCTATAAAAAATTAACATTAAATTAGGGGTGGCTGAGAGATAATGAGAGAGAAAAAGGGGGACAGGTAATTGAAGATGACCTGGTGGAGGGAGACAAAGAAAAAACAAGTGGGAGAATTCTCCCTGACAGGGGAGGCCAAAGGATAGATGTATACGCTATGGCAAACCTGCCGTGTGTGACTGGTGTTTCATAAATGTCAAGGGATTTCAACTAAAATCTGAGTCAGATCAGAAAGAAGAGAATGGCCACAAGATGCAAGGACACCAACAGGTTATAGTTTAGTGTAAGCACGAGGAACACAGATTGAAAGTGATTATAAAAATGTAAGCATTACACAAATTTTGGAGAGGCAATGGATTTTTCTTTCTTCTTTTTTTTTTTTGAGAGATTTATTGATTTATTTTAGGGAGAGAGCAGGGTGCGGGAAGGAGAGGGGCAAAGCGAGAGGGAGAGAGAGAATACCAAGCAGATGCCATTCCCAGCACAGAGCCCCAAGTGGGGCCTGATCTCACAACCCTGAGACCATGACTTGAGCTGAAATCAAGAGTCAGACGCTTAACAGACTGAGCCACCCAGGCACTTCAAGGCAATGGATTTTTTTATGAAACATGATAGGTGAGTCAAGAAGATTTTATGAAAATATCAAAGGACAGGGTGATCTGGGTTATAAAGAGCATAATAGGATCATATCCTGCTTTACAGATTACAATAGATCTTTGATCATTATTTTATTGAATTCTTTTGACTATTCTGGAAGAAAAGCACGTCAGGAATCATTATTCTTTTGGAAAAATCTGAGGCTACTGGAAGTGAAAAATCACCCCAGAGCTAGTGAGTCAGGGAGGGATAATGTTCCAACATTCCCTCGCCATTTTCCTTCCAGGACTCTCTTCCTCTTCTTCCTCTTCCTCTTCCCCTTCCTTCCTTCCTTTCCTTCCTTCTTTCTACACCAAACATATGTGAATCTTCATATAACAGTTAAAAGCTTGTACATCAAGGGTTATGGTTTTAAATAGAAGTAATAAACATACACAGCTATAGATGAGGCTATAGGAAATAAAGAAGTTGAAGCCACATTTTTATGGCAAGGATATGTAATTTACTTTTGAAATAAACATGAAATATAAACTTACATGTTGTCATTGACTTTCCCCCCAGTAATTAAACACAATAAAAGATTCTGATGATACAGTTCTGGCTTATTTAGTCTTGATCACTTAAACTTTTACTAAAATGTGGCTTCTTGGGGCTTTGTATGTATGTATCAGTACACTACATACGCACAGTATACTGAACCTGTGTATGTGTACACACACACACACACACACACACACACACACACACACACACACACACACAGAACTTTAATAATTTTAAACCAAGGAATTCCCTCTTTATGTCTGCATTTGTTTGAACGGGTTAGGAAATTGCATTTATAAAAGCCCTTTTGGCCAGAAACAATGTTCTACTCTGGGTAAGAAACTTCTTTCTTCTTTGATGAAGACAATTTTTTTCTTTTTATGGGAACTAAACAAGTCTCCAATTCCCCTGGTGGGATATGAATTAATATAGTAGAACAGAGTTTACCCTCAACAGCTGCAACTTGCACCTGTGGCATATTTTTTAATCCTTTTTCACTGCAGAATGATAGAGGAAAAAAAGCAGGGGGAAAGGCTTTATGGGACCTTCCAACCGAGATGCTTAATGCATTATTAGGAACAGAAATTCTCAGTGGGATTTAACCATGCCTATTAGGAATTAGGCTTAGGGAACCAAATATGAAAAGTATATAATATTTCCCCAACCTGGACTGAGACAGGCGGTGGGACCCACACTGGTCATTTTCTGGTTTTCCTCCAATCTGTCACATCAAGGCTCCCCAGATAATTTCATCTCCTGCCTTCGCTGACCCACAGCCTATGGAGCAGAGGTATTTATAGCACCACACTGGCATTGTGCGAGCATCACCAGCCAAGATGGAGCACACGATCAGCTTTGCTGTATGCCTGTTCCACATCATTAAGCATTAATGAAGTGATCTCTAATTGTTTCTCATTCCTGGGCTCCAGGCTTTTTATTGCTTGGTACTCCTGTGCAGCTTCCCTTAGAAGTCAAGTTAACCCTCCCGACTGTCGAGATGGCAGGAGCATGCTTCCCTGTGGAGGCAATGCCATTAACATGTTATGAGTTGGAAGGCAAAGGAAGGCGGTGGAATGTTCCTAAACATGGACATTTAAAAAACACCCTGAGTGCTGCTTTCAGCTGCCAATTCTTTCATCCCTGAATCCCATGTGCTGCCATCCACTTCCAGCTTTGTGTGAAGATCTCTGCCAACTATCAAAACTATCTTAGTGGGGCACTGGGGTGCCTCAGTGGGTTAAGCATCTAACTCTTGATCTCAGCTCAACTCATGATCTCAGGGCCATGATCTCAGAGTCATGAGATCGAGCCCCGCATCAGGCTCTGTGCTGGGCATGGAGCCTGCTTAAGATTCTCTCTCCCTCTCTCTCTGTCCTTCCTCCCTACCCCTGCTCATGTGTACAAGCTCTCTCTCTAAAATAAATAAATCTTAAAAAAAAAAAAAACTATCTTAGCATCATCCATTACTATTTGGAGAATTTTCCAGCAATGGATGTGCATACATGTGTACAATTTCTGGGGAAACTTCTCTAGAGAATAATGTCTATTAAGAGAAAGTTGTTTAGAAAATACAGACAATTATAAGGAAAGCAGTGAGCCAATTTACACCATCGCACAGAGATCAGGGCTTTTCACATCAGTTGTATACATATTCTGCAAAAATGCTTTAGATGTGCCTCAGCAAAACAAATCCCTCCTATCAGAAATAGAAATAATGATCAACTTAAAAGTGAGTTTTGAGGATAGGAGGAAACTTTTATTGCTGACTGTTAAAAAAGAAAAGTAAAAGGAGCAAATGCTAATAAAGGCTGTCACCACACTTGACAACTTAATAAGTGGAGATTATGAGAGTATTATTATCTTAGCAGAATATTTCATTTCACCCAGAATCTCTCCATAAAGCCCATGTGGCAAATCTAGCTTAGAATTCAGTGCCAATTTTTAAACTGGACAAATAAGACTTGAAATCTCCAAACACAACAAACAGTTCCTGTTGACCAAGTAGTAAAATAAAATCCAGGAAGGGGTAACGGCGAGTTGGCGAAATTCGACAACCTCGGGAGTTATTAGACAGAAGACTTTTCATTTTTAATGAGGGCTGTAGGGTAGTTAGGTACACTAATGAATGTGGTTCTGATTTAAAATATCAGCCACATATTGCATACAAACATTTAAAGGAAGGCCAAGTTGCAGTAAAGTTTCTACGGGGTCAGTTTACATCAAAATGCATTCTGAAGAATTTGATTAATATGACTCCGTTGAATAAGAAAGGGAGTCAATACCCATTACTTCCCACTTATTTTGAAATGTGAGTGTCCTATATTGAAACCAAAAGTACCTACAGAATATATGCTCGTTTAGGCATCCATTCTGCCATCATTGTACATCACTGAATTCCTGTCTTGCCTCCAGGACCTCCTATAAAAGTGTCAGCCAGCTATATTTTTGCTTAAGCAGATGCATCTGCCTCTCTGACTTCGTTTGCTGGCCTCGTGGCTCCAAGGGTTGCATGCTTATGGCGTCTCCTTACAAGCACACGTATTGGTGGCCGGGACCTCTGCATGCCTGTCACTTCTCTTTGGTTTATATTGCACAGTTGAGTGGGTCTGTCCTTGGAGTGACTGCGGGGACAGGGCCTGGGAGACAGTCAGGAATCAGAGTGACAACTTTGCTCAAACAGACCCCCTTGTCACAGACTGATGTACTTCAGAGGACGAGTGCCTGCAGCTGGCACTTTCCACCACATCTGTGGGCTTAGGCGTACATATTTACTTAAAGCCATAGGATTTGCAGATCTGCACAGGAGCTTAAAGTCCTCCTTATTTCACAGTGGAAGAAAATGGCACCTACAGAAGAGAAGGGGCACTTTCGCCTGGTAAATGTCAGGACTTGGACTTGAACTTATGCCTGCTGACTCCCTGTACTCCTAGAAACAAGGCTCTTTTTATATCCCTTGAGGTTGCATTACTATACCGCTGGACCAGGGTAGCTAGGGTGTGAGTAGTTTTCCTTTCTTTTTTGGACACAGGCTCTCTCTCACACTACTGAAACCACCGTGCAAATATGAGTGGTTGATTTACAAACAGAACTTTAAATGAAAATATGGTTTATTCAGTCTAATTCCATTATCCTTTCTGGGAAAGCCATTCAAAGTCTAGGTCCTGTTTATGTTTAATCTCTCAGTATATGTGGTTAATATAGAACCTCTCAATATAACTATAAAATAGTTACCCAACCGATGTCTTTTACTTGAATTAATTGTTTCCTTGAATTATTTGGAGATGTGTGTACCAAAGGAAAGTGGGCTGTCGATTAAGCAGATGAAACTGTCCACATCAACAGAATTTGAGTGTATTCATCCTATGGAATAATTCTTCCCATGAAGAAGGTTATGTATACAGTAGACAAGTACTTCCAGCTGTACTGTCTTAGCTATCCACCAATTTACCCTTCCCTGGCCTAGGCAGTATAAAAAGAAAGGTGTTAAGAGGGTGTTAACAATAGGGCTGGAAGGAAGGTTCAATTCATTCCAGATGTGGTAGTTGACACCTTGTCTTAACTTTGTTCTCAGTCTAACACCTCATATATCACTGACAATGGGCCAATCAGGAAACACACCCAAAGACTGAGGTATCATGATTAGGTGCTAATAATTAGGGCTGGAATTCCTTTGACTGAAACAAACATGTTGGTAGTCTGTTTCTCAGAGTTTCACACCAGATCTTTTTTACCTGACTTTGCAATTATACTTTTTTAACCCGATTTTGCAATTATACTTTTTATTCTTTTGCTCAATCTATTTGGAAAACATGGGTGTGCCTTGTTTTCCTGTTTTCCACCCTATTTGGAAACCACAGATATGATATTCTGAGCTGCACTGCAGAACCTATTTTATCAATAGATACCGGTTTAATGCTGTCTTTTTTGCAGAATAAGAGCATAAGAAGGCAAATAGATTTTTAGTTTTATTGTGAAAAATGTTTTGATCCAAAAGACTTCTTGAAAGAGCTTGGGAAAGCACCAGGGACAACACTTTAAGAACCAATGAATTAAAAAATATTCTCACAAAACTGACTAATTTCCACGAAGTTGGAGCATGGATATATATGGAGGTGAAGCAGGGACAGGAGCTGAGATTTGAAAATGAGTAACCTGCTGAATAGGGTGGAGGATATTTCTTATACTAGGAAGAGAAGGATTAAATCAATGGAAGAAAGAGAGCTTCGGACTAACGTAGAACAGTTTATTCTAGAAGAGCCTCTTCAGATGTGGCAGTGCTGAGAGAGAACAGCCTAGGACAGGTACAGACGCTTGAGGATACGTTGCAGGTATATACACCTACAAATAAATAAATGTTCTCCAAAATCCATGCCAAAACTATTGTTCTCCAAAAGTCAGCTTCAATATATTTTAGAGGAGCGCAGGTGCACCAGACTATTTAACAAATCAAAATCCTTTTTTTTTTTTAAGATTTATTTATTTATTTATTTGACAGAGACAGCCAGCGAGAGAGGGAACACAAGCAGGGGGAGTGGGAGAGGAAGAAGCAGGCTCCCAGCGGAGGAGGCCGATGTGGGGCTCGATCCCAGAACACCAGGATCATGCCCTGAGCTGAAGGTAGACGCTTAACAACTGCGCCACCCAGGCGCCCCTAACAAATCAAAATCCTGATCAAAACAGAAATGAATGAAACTACTTACCTTAGACTGGGGAGCCCAACACTGGGGAGAGGTTGTAACTCGAAATCAGATATTCATGTTAGACCTCACTGAGAAACTGACACTGAAACAAAGACAACAGGTGAGGAATGTAGCCATGAAGTTATCTGAGTGAAAAACAGCCAGCGGGACTGCCCTAGGTCAGGAAAACACTGGGACTGTTTAAGAAAAACTATAAGGAAACCAGGGCATTCAAAGCAGAGTAGCAATGGAAATGGTTGCAGAGAGTAAGTTTAGAGAGGTAAGAGCATGTCAAATTGTGTAGGGTGTTGAGGGTCATTTTAAGAATTTTGGCTTTTGGGGCACCTGGGTGGTTCAGTCAGTTAAGCATCCCACTCTTGATCTCAGCTCAGGTCTTGATCTCAGGGTCATGAGTTCAAGTCCCACATTGGGCTCCACCCTGGGCATGGGGCCTACATTTAAAAAAAAATGCCTTTTGCTCTAAGTGAAATGGGGAGTCATTGCAGGGTGTTGAACAGAGAACTAACATTATCTGATTCATATGGATAAAGGACTACTCTTGATGATTCAGAAATAATAGTGAAGGGAAGAGGCAAAGAAGGAAACAAAGAGAAAAGTGAAGGGCTATGGTCAAGTCCCCGAGGTGATCTCCATCAGTCCCTTCCCTCCCTGTATGAGGCACACGCTGCCCCTCAGCACTAACAAGTGGAAACTCATCCATTCCCCTCCCCTTGAATCTGGGGTGTGCTGATGACTGACGTGAGTAAGAAAATGAGACGGAAGTAGTAGAAGGACTTCACAAAAATCTTCAAACTAATTCTCTTGAAGTATACTCTTGAGAAGTTCCAGCTGAGAACCTACCTGTCATGTGTGAGAAACCCAAGGTACATGCAAAGCCCTTATGCAGATGGTCCAGTTGACAAGTCCAGCTGAGCTCTAATAAACAGCACTATCAACTGCCAGCCAAGCGAGTAAACCACCTTGGACATCTAGTCTCATGTATCATCTGACTATAAATGCGTGAAAGACCTCAAGTAAGAACCACTCAGTGGTGACCACTCAACCCACAGCATGATGGAGAAAAATAAAATATTGTGTTAAATCACAAAGTTTTGGAGTAATTTGAAAAAAATCTATGCAGCTAAACACAAATGAAGCACAGACTATTTTATAGTCCATAAGAAGGTAGCAGTAGAAGAGTGAGAATAGTTTAGAATCTCAATACAACTGCTGAAGAGGAACATGGGTCATCTGGCACCTGGGTGGCTCCGTTGGTCAAGCATCTGCCTTTGGCTCAGGTCATGATCTCAGGGTCCCTGCTCAGCAGGGAGTCTTCTTCTCTCTCCTGCTCCCCCTGCTTGTGCACTCCCTCCCTCTCTCTCTATCAAATAAATAAGTAAATAATAAAATCTTTTAAAAAAATGGATCATCTGACTGATTGATGTGCAAATGGATGGGAGGAAAGACCAAGAATTAAAGATGACTACACAGTGTTTTACCTGAACAACAGAGAGGTAGAAATTGCTATCAAATAAGTTGCTGGATAGTAACAGATGGAGAAAACATAGGGAAGGGATAGGCTTTGACACAGAGAAGTCACAAATGAGTGATACATGAATTTATTCCGTACAGTAAGTAGGATAGACAAATGGGAAACATTAAAAACAGGCACTAATGGAAGATGATTACTAGAATCCTTTTATAAGGTAAATCTGGCCTTCTTAAGAGTCATTTCAGAATGGATGGCAAAGAAAAAGAAAATGTGTCAATCAGAGAATATGTCAAAGGAGACAAAGACAAAGTCCAATGTTAAAGACAGAGTCATATTACTTGGAAAATACGGTCAGTTTATGAAGTTACACACCAAAGACGATGTCAAGAGTTCTATAGTCAGGGACAGATAAAGGGACGTTCCCCTAGCAACGATAAATGTGTGAAAGTACATAAAAAGTTCTGAATTGTTCTAGTCCTAAATGGGTAAATGAGAAGGGAACATACGTACATAACCCTTTGTGAAAAAAACCCACATGGATTATGATTTTTGCATTTCAAGTGTGTGTCAGTGTATTTTTTGTGTGTATTTATTTTCTTTCTTTATGGCAATGAGATGGAAGACAGTTTTGATTTTATTTATTTTCAGGAGGAGGATAAACTTGTCATTTTCTGTCTTATTCCAAAATGTTCAGGTTAAATGTTGTGGCTTTATTTGCAACCCAGAGGCACTTGAACTTTCCAGGAAAATCCGTACCTTAACAGACTTTCAGTATAATTACAATATATTAATGATCCAATTAGATTTAAATAAGCTTTGGCTAAATATCAAAAGTTAATATTCTGTGTGCACAAAACCCCAAGCCCACCTTTGCCCTTCTGAATGAGGAAGAAAGCAAATATAAATACTTTTCCAAAAATCAATGCCAAAAAGCATTTTTTTTAAACAACAAGGAACAGAGAAAAGGGAGGATTCTTTGTCTTTGCATTTATAATCTTGCCTCTTTGCTCTGCTCCCTTGAGAAAGGAAGAGATGGGGGTAAAATAGGAAGTATAAGGACAGTCAATCTCATTTTGTCAAACTGCAGCAAGGATCAACACATTTATCTTGCTGCTTGAAATTCAATTGTAGTTAGAAGCATAATTCCATCTTCATCATAAAACCTGATTCGCTTCTCCACTGCCAGTGTTCAGAGAAGTTCTCCAATAGACATAAGGGGTGTTGGTTAATTTTCCTATACTCTATCTACCCTAAAAGCATAAAATATCATGTCACCACTAATTTTGCAGCCTCAGGGTCACTATTTGATATTGGACATTCAATGCAGACCTACTCAATCCTTTATGCATACACATATAAATAATGTGCTTTAAAATTGGGGGGAATATTATTTTTGTTATAGGGTGGATTTATGAAGATAGCTAACAGCTTACAGTAGTAACTACATGGCAGGCAGTTTTCAAAAAAGTTTGTGTGCATCATTTCTTTTAATCTTAAGAAATTTATAAAGTAGGCATGACTATCCCTATTTTACAGATAAAGAAACTGAGGCCCATTAAGATTAAATAATTTGTCAATGTTACACAGCAAATAAATTGCAGAGCAAACATTTAAACGTAAGAAGTCTGGCTATAGAATGTGTACTCCTAACCACTGTATTAGACTGCTTACTTGTGTACATAAGAAGAGGGAAAAGGGAGTGCTATCAAAGAAACTAGGACTGCGAAAGATCAACATTATGAATTATTACTGAGATATAAAAATTTCCTCTGGGCTTCTAGAAGTGTCTTGGCTTGGTGATAGGAAATAGCAAATGAATCTGGATTCATGAACTTCAGTGGGTGGTAAACAGACTATGGCCTATTGATGCTATGGAATACTATTCAGTAAAGAAAAGTGACAAATTACGGATATATGCAACAACCCACGCGAGCCTCCAAGTCATTACACCAAATGAAAGAAGCCAGTCTCAAACACTTATATCCTGAACGGTCTGTAGAGGGATTAGGAGTAGAAGTAGGGGGTGACTATAAGGACATAGAACACGTGGTATTTTGGGAATGATGGAACTGTTCTAAATCTTGATTATAGTGGTACGGACACAAATCTACACAGGTTTCACAATTTATAGTCAATTAATGTTATGCCAAAAAGCTCATTTTACTGTATGATAATTTAGAAAATAAGATTTTAGTAATCTGGAGGGGGAAAAAGGAATCTTGATTCAAGATTTGGCCATTCTACTTAAAACTGTGGATCCTTGATCAAGTTGCTAAAAGTCTTATAGTTTGTTTGTTTTTTTTCTTTAATTAACAAGTCACTAAAAATGCCTATCTAGCAGCATGTTGTTAATGATAAATTTTGGGAGGTGCTCAGTACGATGGCTGAATATTAATAATACTCATCCATGATTGTAAATACTGTTCATTGTCTTGAAAAAAATAAAAGTAGCTTCCTTTGCCCTATTTCTAGATGTCCCTATAACAAGGATGTGATGACCGGTCCCAGGGAGGAAGGCTCCTCTAGGAGCCGTCAACAATAGCACCACTCTAAGCTCCTATTTGGTGATTTTACTACATCCATAGGAGCACTGTCTTCTTGTCATTACCCAAGCCAACAATTCTTCCAAAGAAATGTAGAGGACACTTTCCCACCATGGAAGCTAAAGAAATGTTAGCCCCTTCTTATTCACTTCCACTGCCCTGCTGAAACATCAGTCTCCCTTTCTGGAAAGATGCCCCAACCCCACTCCCTATTGGTCCATAAGGCCCGGGCATTGTCCTTCCCTTGAGTTCTCTGAGCACCTTACTATCTGAGCAGCACGTGTTGCTCTGAAACCACATACAGCCCAGTAGCTGATTCAACATTATCACCTGCTCAGGCTGTGTTGTGCCAGAGAACCCAAGTTTCTTGAAGGCAGGCAGCCTCAGAACTAAAATGCATTGCAAAGCTGCTGTGTGTCTGGCTTTCTCAGTACTTCATATGCACTGTTCGATTTTTCTTCAAAACAAGTTAAATAGGAGACTTTACCCCCATTATGTACAAAAAGAAACAGAGTTAGTCACTTTCCCAAGGGAAAGTCACATATGTTGAAGCTGGGATTTGAACCTCAATGTGACTCAAAATTCACTCAAAATGTTATTGAATTTTACACTACACAAAACACATTTTTCTTTATATCCTGCAGGAAATTAAATACATACAAGCTTCATGAATTATCTGTAGAACGTAATTGAACTGAATCTTTCCTACCTACATCAGCATTTTTAAAATAATGGCTTCCTGTTTCCTGAGGAAGATGATGATTGACTTTTACCAAATAAAAGTTTCAGACGAGAGAAAAAGGGGTTTAAAGATGTTTTTACATTCAACTTCCAAATATAAGACTCAGGGCTTTTATTTTCTTGTTTCTCTTCTTCTTCCTTTTGTCTTTGTCTTTCTTACTGTTGTTCTTCCTCCTTCTCCTTCTTCTCCTCCTCCCTCGCTCCCTCCTCCTATTCTCTTCTTTCTTCTTTTTCTTTTCCTCTTCTTTTCCCCCTCCTCCTCTCGCTTTATCTGTCTGTTTCTTTCTCTTTCATTATTATTTTTAAATTAATTAGGCACCATTTTTTAAAATCAAAAGCAGCTCTTACTAAGGCACTGTTAAGATGTTATGGATGGCACTGAGCAAATCTTTAAACTACTTGTGAATAACAAGAACTAATTTTGTGTTTCCTTTTCAATTAGCTATGTATGAGGTTGGTAAAGGAAAAAAAGAGCAAAGAGAAAACACGCCAAATAATATTTCTTGTATGTTGATGAAAATAATTAATGGAAACATGGTTTCTGATAATACTGAAGTAAGAATGACGAATGGAATGGAATCTGTAGAAAAGTGCATCTCCCCTGCTTTGTTGGGCTGTGGATGCTTGAGTCTGTGCAACCCTAATGCCACCAGGGGAAACTTCCTTTCATGGCAATAGCATAGGAGTCAAGGAAAACTCAGGACTCTGGTAATAAGACTGAGGAAAATTTGGAACTGGTATTAACAGCAAGAGTCCCACATATTGCTTGACCTCACTGATGTATTTTAGATTTGTTAGAAAAATACATTTTTATAATTTATTATAGGAGGATATTTAAAGTTAAACAAGATTTATGGAGAAGTCAACACACCAGTCACTGTGGTTAAGAACTTAATATCCACTGTCATATTTAAATCTATATTGATCAAGGATGATTTTCATCATTTGCATTCAACAGGAGAGTAAACTGAGCCATGAAAAGGTTAGGAAATGTGCCAAACGATACCCCTCCCCCCCCCCCCCCCCGCCTACGTAGGGGATAGCAGAAGCAGGATTGTGAAAGAAACCACTGAGCTACCTGTGCTCATAACAACTACACTATATTGCTTCTCCTGGGGAATGGCAGCTACTGGAGCCACCTTCACTGATATTTGATAAAGGAGGCCATATTTGTAGTCTACCCCACTGTATAAACATTTGCATTTAGCTGTTGAAATGGGATATTTGCTATGCATTCCCTGAAATTTATTCTGAAAATACAAAAAGCTTTGTTTGATCATTGCCCAAATGCACTCTCAATTATTCTTCAAGCTAGTTTCCTTGGATGAGTATTGATGGGATTTACGTTCACAGAGAAATCCAGCTGACATGCAAACAAAGACAAGGAGAAGGCTTAGCTACAAGCTAGTATCATCCATAATGATTGACCTTGTACTGTGAATTTTAACTGTCAAGCAATTGAATTTCAGACTCCAAGCAAAAGTACAATTGTTACATGAGTATAAGGATAGCATTATGAGGCTGCACTGACTAAGGTGTGGAAGAAATCAGGTATCATACCATCATTACTTTGGTAGACATGAAGGTCATCTGCAAAAGTTCACTTACCTGGGAGAATGCAATTAGAATTCATATAATAAACTGGCTCACCAGACACCAAGACAAATGCATTAAGGATTCATTTCAATACATCAATACACAACAATGATTTCATATATTTTGGAGTCACTAGCAGAAGAAAAACATAGTTTATTAAAAGGATAATGATGTTATGGCTTCATTTTTTTTTTTTTTAATGTGAGGGAACTAAATAAAGACTGGTGTTTCTTTTTACTTGAATGTGTTTTTTCAGAAAAAGATGCCATGTTTACTTAGTAGATTTCATGACAGGACACTTGTTTATGACATCTTTATTGATATTATTCAATACTATTCAGTTAGCCACTGCTATGGGATGATTTGTAATCCCCCAAATATATATGTTGAACCCTAAGCATGGTACCTCAGAATGTGAGTATATTTGGAGACAGGGCCTGTAAATGGGTGATTACATTATAATGAGGCCTCTACAGTGTGCCTTACTCCAATATGACCAGAGCCTTTATAAGAAGAAGAAATCTGAACATACAAAAAGACACCAGAGACACACACACACAGAAAAAGACCATTGGAGGACATGGTGAGAAAGAGATCATCTGCAAGCCAAGAAGAGCTCAGGTCTCAGAAGAAAGCAAACCTGCTAGCATCTTGGTCTTGGATATCCAGCCTCCAGGACTGTGAGAAAATAAAATTCTATTGTTTAAGCCTCCCAGTCTGTGGTATGCTGTTAAGGCCGCTCTAGCAAACTAATACAACAACTATCCTTTAATATATTTTGTCACACTGGCTAGAAGTGTCTCCCTATTCATAAGACATCTGATAGTTTAGTGCTCTTAATAGTAGACTGAGAAAGCGAATTCTTTTTAAAAAAAAGTAAACATAGAGCGATTGTGTTTTTTTAGACTGTTCTTTGTCACAAAGTCTTAATACATGCCGAAGAGTAAAAATGCTCAATTTAAAATAATAAAGAAGCGTAGCTTAGAGGGGAATTAGTGTGTGGTGAATTAGAGCTGAAGAGTCCGGGATTCAAATCTCTGCTCTACCCTTGGAGAAACTACTTAACCTATTTTTCTGGTTACCCTTCCAGTTCTAGGACCATTTGTGAATATAAATTATGTCTAACGGTGACTATGGAGAGAGGGCTAGATCAGTGGTGAAGAACATCTGGTTGTTCCTCCAATGTAGCCAAACAGCCAGTGCAATTGTGATTCAAATTCTTGCCAAATCTCAATATACGGAAAGGTAATATCATCTTGTGTCTTCTCTCAATAAGTAGCCAAATTATGAGAGCCAGAAAGCCAAGTGCACTATCTCAGTATCAATCCTCTTCAGGGAACAAACACCCTCATAATTATTTCATTAAGAAAAAATGCCAGTTTGAGGGCAGAACAATCTGGTCAACATTCCAGCACTGCTATGCTGTGTGTCGTGTCACTCTGGACTTACAAACTAGTAGGAATTTATATTTTCAAAAAGCTCCCCCAGTGACACATAAAATCTGGAAATGAATATACTAACTATAAGCTTCAAAAGAACAAAAAACAAGTCTCTCTTTTCACAGTCTTGTCTCTAGTTCCTTACAAAATCTCCACTACAGTTGAATCAGTAATCAACACATACTGGTTGAATGAATAAATGATTATGATCTTCTGGAAAACACAGGTATTAATACTCATTATACAGATGTTGCAGATTAAAGGAGATAAATGACATATATTACTGTGCAGAGAAGGTGCTAATGAAAGGGTAGTTTTGAGATTATCATTCATTCATCTTATTTTATTTTGCTCCCATTACAGTGTGACCAGTTTGCAAGGTAGGAGAGCTACAAAAGTTGACAAGACATTTTCCCCAAGTCTACTACAAAGGAGATGTGCAAACGGTGACTGTACCATGCTACCATTAATTAGAGTTTTAAACTGCAAGTTTTCTGGCACAGAGTCAATATATTAAACTATTTCTTGAATAGTTCTTCTAAGGGAAATCTTCGTTGGCAAAATTGATGAATTCCAAATTTCAATTGCTTGAATCCAGGTGTCCCCATATGGCACAGTGGTGGTTTTCTTCCATGTACTATTCAGTCATGTCCTTCCTCAGCTTGGAAAGCAAGCCGGAAAAGGACAGGACCACTTCCTTAAACACCTTACCCTGAAAGTGATGCCTATCATTTCTGCCCACAGGCCACAGTAAAAACTAGCTAAAGGATTACACCTCGAGGAAAGGGAATCTGGAAAATGAAGCCACTGCCTGGAAAACGCTTTGCGGAGACAGCTCCTTGCTATGCACATTTGGTGGGCAGTTTTAACCATTTGTGCCACTGGTGCCCACCATGGGTCAGGCACTGCCCGCCTGAGTCAGGAGAACATCACAGAAGTGGCGGCCATGATCTGAGCTTGGAATACAGAATAGGCATGATCCAGGAGGACAGGCAAGAGGAATACCCCAGATGAAGTGAGCAACATGTGTAAGGGCCAGCAGGTTAGACATAGCAGGTAAATGAAAATAAGGGAGTTCCATCTTGCTTGCACACTGTGTGGTAGTGAGTGGTGGAAGATGAGTCTAGAGGGATAGCTGAGGAGCTGAAGATGAAGAGCCTAAATGTCATTATAGTAACACCCTATCTTCTCATTCAACTCTCCCTTCCCCTCAGAGTTTCCACTGATTGGGTCTAGGTCCTCACAAACAATCGTTCTCATTCTTGCTCATTCATGAGGATAATCTGCTTGCTAGACAAGGCCACTAAAAGGGAAATCTTTCCTATTCAATGACTGACCTTTTAATTCTCCCAATTGACTGTGTAGATAAAGCCTGGTCATGTGTCTCAGCCAATTGGCCCTCTATTGAGAAGAGCAGTGCAAGGTTCTCTCATTGACACAGACATAACTTGAGCGCACCAAGGACATGGGCAAGGGGATCGTTCATACAGCGTCTGCTAATTAACTGCCTTTTGAAACATAGGCAGTTCAGTGTATTGTGTTCTGGTATTGTGTTTCCTCATCGATACCCTTCAGCCGAGAGAGTTCAATCCCCAGTGACAGCAATATGTTCATTTATTTTTAATATTCCATGACCTACTCAGGGTTATGGCCTCATTAAAAAACGATTGATGTCTTTGGCATAAGCCTGTGAAGTGTCCTTGTTGTCTGCATTTAAACATGATGAAGAAAGAAAAAAAAAAAAAAAAGAAAAAGGGTTGCCCTAGATCTTTCCAAGACTGTAACAAAAACTGACAAGAGTAATTGTTCGCTACTTCGGGGACTTACAAAAATAGATAACCAATCAAATGAGGTCAGTAAATTTCACTTCTTCTATATGTGGTTGAAAAGGTGTTATTTTTAAAGTTTTAAATAGCTAACATTAATGGGAAAAATCTGGCTTCTTATTAAATTGATTTAATTAATTTTCTGTTCTGTGTAATAATAGGATATGAGAATATGTAGAATCTTTTAAAACTTATTTATGTAAATCCCACAGACCATCTTTTCATTGATCTCTCTATAAATACTGTACTGAGGAGACTCATGAATAATGTGCATAAGTCTGCATGGTCCAGACTGAAATTTTAAATATGGACAGCTGTCAAGAAATGTGACTACTTGTAGATTATGTGGAAATTTACAAACAGTTACAGTAAAGATATGACTTTAAACAGAGCATATGTTTATTCTCGTGGTTGTTGATAACTGATATTTATAATGAGGTGTTTCTCCTAAAGCCCTTCTTTGTCCTATAGAATGTTCTGAATGACACAGGAAAGATTACATCCTGTTAAGCATCATTTTGCTAATAACTCTATTGTATGACAAATTGATTTTTTGAAAACTGGATGTCAGTATTTGGTGCATATGTTAACCCAAGCACTGATTAAATATCTAATGTCTACAAAGAGTGCTTCAGGAGCAGGCATGCAATGATCAACAAGCTAAGGCCCCTGACTTTGAGACATTCACAGTTCAGCAGCGAAGATGACTATGTGAAAATGATTCTACTAAATTTGCATACGTGTTAGAAGAAAGATGAATGCAAAGTCCTGTGGGAGCAGAGGAAGAGAGGAGAATGAAAAGAAATTCTCATGGGACTTTAGGATTGTATAAATATGGGTTAGAATACCAGACCTTCCACTTCTCTATTACCTGTGAATGTTGTGATCTTGAGTCTTTCACTTTACTCCCCAATCCCATGGAGATATTTAAAATACATGATGTTGTGAACACTAAAAAGAATAATCCATGCAAATGGCTGAAATTATGTCTGATAGAGTATATTACCCCAAGTGCTTGCTCTTCATTTTGTTAATATTAAGGGATATGGGTAACATTTCAGACTTGCGATATTTAAGATCATTCTTGAAAGAGAAAAAAAGTTTTCTAGGTAGAAAAGAAAGGAAAGAGGAATATTCTAGGGCAGAAGAAAAAGATGCAAAGCCACAAAACTGTGATAGTATGAGATCAGTGACTTAGGGTTCCATTTCCTTTTGCTTCAAGCACAAAAGAAAAATACCAAATTCCTATTTTAAGATGAAAATAAGAAAACTAATGCATGTTGAACACTGTCTAGATAACTTCATAAATCCTCAAGTTCAGTACATCCTATTTTACCAACAAAGAAATTGAGATGCCAATAGATGAATTAACTTGTTCTGGATTACTAGATTAAAAAACAAAGCCTACAGAACACTGACGACACCAATTGCTGACCAGGTTGTGCAGTAACAGGAACTCTCATTCACTGCTGTTGGGAAGGTAAAATGGTACAACAACTTTGGAAAACAGTCTGGCAGTTCCATACCAAACTAAACATACTCTTGCTATATGAGCCAATGATCACGCTCTTTGGTATTTACCCAGATGGGTTGAAAACTTATGTTCACACAAAAGCATGTACACAAATGTGTGTAGCAGCTTTATTATAGTTGCCAAAACTTGGAAGAAACCAAGGTGTCTTTCAATAAGTGAATGCGGGCAGGAGGCGGGGGACTGTGGTACCTCCAAATGATAGAGCATTATTCAGTGCTGAAAAAATAAATGAGCTATCAGAGCATAAGAAGCCATGGAGTTAACTTAAATGCATATTACTAATTGAAAGAAGCCAATTCTAGAAGGCTACAAACTGTATAATTCCAACTATGACATCCTGGAAAAGGCAAAACTACTGCGACAGCAAAAAGATCAGTAGTTGCCAGAGGTTGGTACAAGTAGGGGGAAGGACGATTGACAGGGAACAGAAGATGTTTTAGGCAGTGAAAATACTCTGTACGAAACCATAATGGTAGACGAATGTCATTATACATTTGTTCAAACACAAAGAATGTACACTACTGAGGAGTGAACCATAATGTAAACTAGGGATTTTGGGTGATCAAGATATGTCAATGTAGGTTCATTCTCCTCAGCTGTACAAATGTACTGCTCTGTTAGGGGCTGCTGATAATGGGAGAGGTTACGCATGTGTAGGGGTACAGCAGTATATAGTAACTCTCTGTACCGGCCCCTCAGTTTTGCTATGAACCTAAAATTGCTTTAAAAAAATAAATTCCTAATAAAAAAATAACAAAGTCTAAAATTCATGCCCCCTTAATCTTATCTCCAAAATCTACGCTATTTTCACCTCATTAAACTCGGGCTCTGATTTGACTATTCTAATTGACATTGTATGAGGGAGACAATCCATATCACTCAAAAACAGGAATTCAATATTAAAACAAAACCTCAGTCAGGTTGGTTGTTTGACTGAATGATCCAACAGGATTTTATTTAATACTCAACAGCAAGGAGGTCTAATTATCCCGGTAGAGAAAGTGAGGCTCAGATAATACTGAAGTCTCTAAGTATAGATGAGAAAACTCGGAAATCTAAAACCTAGGGGTCACCAGCTCACAAGTGCTGGAGTTAAGAATCTAACCCAGTCCTATCTGATTCCAAACTCCCATGTCTTTTCTACCACATCTGGATGCCTCTTTTGATTTATAATTTGTCCAAAACCTATCCCTATATAAAACTGACTGCATCTGGACACATCTAACAGTCCCTTGGACTGCTGTCCTGTGTATATCACCAAAGACGGTCAATACCTCTCTTTCATCAGTCTGCTTTTGGGAAGAACTGCATTTAAATAAACTGACCAAAAAATGAGCTGGAAGTTCAGAATGAGTGGCAATATGACCCAGGAAAATTACAGAGTCGAATCCTCCAACATCATTCCCATCTGTCTTACATTTGGGCTCCAAGGGTCTCTGCCCCCATGCTAGATCAGTAAGTCAGAATGTGCTTCTCCAAAGAAACTTTTTTGGCCCGAATGAAATAGTACCTCAGAGAGCTGATAAATGAAATATTCTTTAAACCAGGTAATATCAAAACATCAGTTCTCAGGCAGTTAGTACAAATACAACCACAATCCAGACACTCAGATTTCAAAATAGTTTTTCTCCTCTCTCTAAACATACTGATTTAAATTTAGCAGTAGTATCAAAAGTGGGCTTAAAAATAAGATTATAGATAATATAATATGATATAATATCATGTGATATACCTATACATATATACATCAGATTTATACATACGATATATAAGAAAGATTTATATATAAACACATAAGTATATAATATAGTGTATATATAACATATATGGCATATAACATGTGATATATTTCTAAATATTATATAAGATAGGTCTTTCTCCTCCTTAGGTCACTTTCAGAAATGCAATGGCTGTGATATGCCTGTTTTTAGCCATATCAGATATTATTTGAAGAATGAGAGGAAGTAGACCTTGAAAATGGCTGGGCTCCATTTTCTCTATTTATGTATTGTCCCCATTCAACAAATAGCTAACATTAATTAAGCACTCGCCATGAGCCAGATGTAAGAAGGCGCATGTATTTTTCTACACAGTCCTTACACCATCCCTAGGAAGCATGGATATTTTTGTCCCTATGCTGTAGATGAGAAAACTGAGACCTTAATAAGTTAAGTAACTGCTTGTGTTCTTGCAGCTGATTAGGAAGAGAAGCAGGATTAATAGGCAGGCAATCTGGCTTCAGAGTCCACACTCGATTTCCTCTCCAAGTACTCATTCAGTGTATACTACATAGTGGGCACTGTGCCAGTGCTTTCACTACCATTTAATGCATTTATTCATTTACCTCCTGGCCCCTTGCATTTGAGACCGCTCAGGTAACTGACCAATCAAACACACCACTCCTTTTTCTCTCCCCTATCACCTTAGGAAGCTCCGGTAAGAAGCGATCTCTGCCAAACGGGAGACGAGGCTGCGGAAAATGCTCTCATGTATTCTAAGAAGTGTCCTGTGCTCCCAAAGTAGCTTTTGGTTAGGGGTGCAAAACAGATAACAAGGCATGCAGCCTTTTGAAGTCCAACCAGATGAAGGAACAATCGATGGCCAGCTGCAGAGCTCAGACCTACAAAACTCCTCCTCCGCCAATTCCCAGTCATCTTCCCAGGGAGCCACATTGTTCTCATCAGCATGCTCCATAAATTTTGCAGTAGGATGCAAGCTGCTAGCTTGAAGCTGACACTGATTGAAAAACCTCGCCCCGGGCCAAGGGCTGTAAGAAGAGAACTTGGGGGTCCAGAAGGAAACACCGTGGCTTGTTGTTCAGCAGATTTGTCAGCATTTAGAGATCACAGGAGAGATAGTGAACACTGAGATAAGGCTAATTCCCCCAAGGGGAAATATTGTAGGGCTGTGGGTTTTGGTTTTTTTTTTTTTTTTTTTTTTTTTTTTTTTTACTTTGGTTAAGCCAAAACAAAATTCTCTATCAGGCAGGTTGTTCTTGGTAGTTACAAAAAGGATATTAAGGAGATTCGGTCTGCCAGGGTTTTTTTTGTTTGTTTTTTTTTTTTCTTCCTCTTTACCTCCCAGTGAACTTTCTTCTTTCTCCCTTCAAGCAATAGAGGGTGACTAGGCTACAGAAACCAGGTTTTTTCTCATTAGAAAGTAGCCAAGGGCTCTTTAAACTCATAAAGCGGGAGAAAGATCACAGATAAAACAAGAGAGGACATTCAGGTGGGGATGACAAGAGAGTGCCAGAGTGCCGAGAGGGTTATGTTAATAATTACAGTCTGACAGTAGGAATGAGACCCTTAAAAAAAAAAAAAAGCTACTTTATGATGTCTTTACAGCACTTTCAAAATGTTCTGCATAATAAAGACGATTTTGAAGTTTCCCATCCCCCTTCCCCAATAAACAGAACAGTTCTCCCCAGGAAATTATTCAAAAAGCAAAAGTAAACACTTTCCCTCTCCAAGCAGAACTGAGTCATTTTTTACAACAGGAAGAAAATGAAATAAAACATGCACTCTAATACATTGAGATTGCCTTCTTTAGCGTGTTAGAAATTCTGGAGGGCACATGTTTGGATCCGTAAAGCAATTTTCCTTCATAAAAAGCTTACAATTGGCCCCCTCTGAGTTTTCTCTCAATTCAACTCTAACCAATTACAGGTCTTTTCTATCTCTCCATGCTTTTCTATCACATTCCGAGCTATCTGTCAATGGACAGTTGTTTTATGACACTTCACTTTAGTGTTTATTTATTCATGCTATAAATTTGTCCAACAGGTACCTGGGGACAAGAGTACTGGCTGGTAGTGATGTAAAAATGAATGAAACTGGGTCCCTGCCTTAAGTCACAGCACAAGAAAAAATAGATACCCATAGAAACCTGTAATTACACATTGTGAAGCCTTATAATGTAATGTTTATAAACACATTCCATGAGGTCCAACACACCTGGCTTTGAACAATATCCTTTTCACTTAGTAAGTACACTGACCTTGGTTAAGTTACTTAAGTTTTCTGAACCATGATTTCTTTATCAATGAAATGGAGATAATGCAAACCTCAAAGGGTTAAAGCAGTGATGAGGGACGGAGGGTGGCTCAATAGGTTAAGCATCTGCCTTCGGCTCAGGTCATGATCTGGGTCCTGGGATCCAGGGAGTCCAAGGGTCATTGGGCTCCTTGCTCAATGGGGAGCCTGCTTCTCCCTCTGCCTGCCCTCCCCTTGCGTGTGTTCTCTTTCCTCTCCCTCTGACAAATAAATGGATACAATTAAAAAAAAAAAGTGATGAAAAGAAATGTGGTATATAAAATGCTTAATAGTGAATATTCTAGTAATGAGGCTAATAATATGACAGGTAAGTGAAGTATTGTGAAGAGGCACAGGAGGGACTGACACAGCTAAGGCTTCCCGGGAGATGTAAAATTTGAGGTGGGGTCTAAAGAGGTATCACAGGCAGAGATGTAACAGGAAATCCTGAAAGTCAAATCCATATCCAAGTACATAGAACTATCCAGGACTGACAAGTAATTATTTGTGATTGGAGTGTGGGTTCATGTTGGACAACAGAAGTAAATGAAACTTGGACAATGAATTGGGAGAAGACTATGAATGAACTTCTGTTCCACACTGAGGAATTTTAATCTCTGAAAATGAGAAATAATTAAAGATCTATCAGAAGTGGAATAAAATTGCAGAATCCTACTATAGAAAGTGAAATGTGCAACTCTAGGCGCTGTGTAGTCAGTGGGTAACAGTAGGGGGAGGCTGGGGGCAGGAAAACCAGTTCAGAGGATACAGCAAATATCTATATATAATATTTAGTTGTAAGTTATATATATATATTTATGAGCTATGTTTATATTTCATATAAACCTGTTTTTATTATATAATACTATAAATACAAAAACTTACATTTATATAATATAAAAGCAATAAAACCCAAAGTTGAGCAGTAATAATAAAAATGAAAGAAGGGATAGGAGTGAGAGAGAAGAACACAGGAACTTTATGATTGAGTTCATATAGGTAATTAGGCATCTGGACATACCAAAGGCATTTCTGAGGCTTATAGCCTGGGAAACTGAGTGATTTGTGATAACTTTCATGATTATATATAATTCAGGATGAACAGACAGAATGAGAGAGTATGGTGGTTTGGATTATTATTCCCCAATTCTTTATGGTCACCCCATATATGTCCACATCCTTTGCCAAGTGACTTTGCAGTGTCTCCCACTGGAGGTAGAGTACCTTTCCTTGTCTCATGGATGTTGAGCTTGGCCATGTGATTTACTTTGGCCAAAGGAATATGGATCAAAGTGTCAGTAGGCCAGTGGCAGGCTGAGGCTTTAATAGATATCCTTTATTTCTGCTCAGACTCATGTATTCATTGCAGGGTTGCATGAGGAGAAGTGCACACTTCAGGGAGCTATTGGTCCAAAAAGAATGAGAAAGCACATGGGGTATATATAAATCGAATCCACAACCTAGGAAAAATCCCCATCAAGCCCCGCCAAGTCATAGCCTGGAGCAAGCTTCTCAAACTAACCTGCACACCTATGAGCAAGAAAAATAAATTCTTGCTGTTCTATGCCTTCTTGAAATAGTTTTTATTCAGCATTATTGTGGCAATAGTCCACTAACACAAACAGACAGAAACAGTGACATTTTAGTATCTGGTTCCACCTTGTTCCCAAAGCCCAACTATCTCCCTATCCTTGGATTCTCTGAGCTGCCACATTACTCCAATTAGGTTTTTTTGTTTTGTTTTCTGAAGCTGAGTGGAGTGGTTTCTGTTACGTGTCACCCTCTGAATTTTATTACACTTAAAATTCTGCTGAGATACTTTAATCTTAATTATCTTTCCGGATATAGTGGTAGAATAAGGAGACCACATGTTAGACCAGGAATTATCATGGATAGGAAAAGACCATTTCATTACAAATTTAGTCAATTAATTAATTAATTAATTAATGACAGAGTGGCTTCCATAGCTATAGACTATATATTCCCATACGCCAGCTAAAGCATCTTAAAACCACGTTTCACTGAGGAGTAACAAAGGGAATGAATTAAAGAGTATGGGTAATATAAATATTTAAGATGTGGTTAAATAAAGAATGGATTGAGAAGGAATATGAATGAAAGGAGACTAGAAAATAAGGATGTTATTAAAGCAAAATGAGAACTGTACGAAAAAGGAAGTGGTAAACAGTATCGAATACCAGAGAGATAGCAATTAGGTGAGATAACCATTAGCAGAATTAGGTTATGAGTGAATTTTCCATCTGAGCAATTAAAGTGATGTTTGTGCCAAGGGAGTCTGAGAGTCTTTGCAGAGAACAAACTTTCAGAGAGAGGAAAAGCCTTCCAGATTCTGAAGAGTATCTGGACAGAAAAAAAGAGGAGGGAGGGATATAGAGAAGAGAGGAAAAGAAGAAAAAATAGACAAGCCCCCAGGTTGTGCTTAAAACACTTCCTGCACCTGAGCTGACTCTTCCCTCTTTATTTCAATTTCTAGTAGACTGAGATTGGTGACAAAAATCAAAGCTATTTATGATTATTTATGTTGTAATTAGAGATGCTTGTGTATAAACTAAATGTTTAGAAAATACAGTGTTTAAAAATTGTTCCCATTTTTTTGTCTTCAAAATTCCCACATTAAAAATTCTATTCAATTCTAGGGGTGCCTGGGTGGCACAGCGGTTAAGCGTCTGCCTTCGGCTCAGGGTGTGATCCTGGCGTTGTGGGATCGAGCCCCACATCAGGCTCCTCCGCTATGAGCCTGCTTCTTCCTGTCCCGCTCCTCCTGCTTCTGTTCCCTCTCTCGCTGGCTGTCTCTATCTCTGTCGAATAAATAAAATCTTAAAAAAAAAAAAAAAACTTTAAAAAAAATTCTATTCAATTCTTGCTACACACGAATAGAGGCAAATAAAACAGATTATGTGATCATAGTTTTTGTGTCTAACAAACTAGCCTTGGTTTATTTAGGGTTTTTATCTACTTCAGGAAAACAAGTTTCAAATCTGATACTAGAACACAATGACTGTCCTTAACTGGGTCTTTCCAAATAAGCTGAATTTACTTTAAGAGCAGATGTGCTATGAATGTACTCACTGAATGGCCATGAAGGGAGAGAATTTTTATGTCTCTTTTTATAATTATGTTTCCTGTATGCAGAACAGTGTCTGACATATAGTGGTTCTCAGAGAATATCTGTTGAATGAATCAATAAGTGAACATGTGTCTTTGGTTTGTTTGTCCTCTCTCAGTCTTAAGTTTTGAACAATATACTCTCAAGTTTTTCCCCTCTCCCTCTGCCTTTTTCTCTCTGTTTCAATTAGTAAAATCTGGATAGGAGATTCCACTATGATGAGAATACACCATAGTGGTATGTATGTTTATACAGTTATTATGCTTGCTCAGTAATAGTATCCACATCACAATGTCCTTGAAAGAATTGGCAAGCAATCTTGTTTCATGCTTCTTTTGGAGTAAATATTAAAATAGATGAGCAGAGCAGTCAGTATATCAAGGTAGTGGTATAGTTGTACTCAGTGGAATGCTAGAGTCCTGGGTATAGGAGATTCCATCTGGTTTTAAGCAAATCAGAAGCTAAAGTATAGGGACGGTTTTCACATACTCCATTCCTGCTCCCAACAAAGACTAACAGGACTTCATCACATTGTCAGAGCCACAAGCAAACAGGGTAGAACTCAAGACAAGCTGTCTCACTTGGATAACAACAGGAGTGTCAATCACAAAATGGCACCACTGGCCAGAGAGAGTAATCAGAGCCGAGATCACAGTCAGACTACAGCTTGGGGAAGCACATCCTCATGAGGGGTTTGAAGACTGCCTATTGGATTAAGATTACCATCCCAAGATCTCATCTGACCAGACAGGTTTAGACACTAAATGGGACTGAGTCTTCAGGACTGGAGACCTGAAGTAGTTGAACCTTCCCAGAGCCAGGAAACACAGGGATAGGTGTCCTCCTTGTGAAAGCCCAGATAAGACCACTGCCTTGTATTTACCACATGCAATCTGTCAGGGATATTCAAAACATGATAGTTTGTTTTTAAATTTATCTCCCAACCTTTGAACCCCTGAATATTCTCCTGTGTTTTCTAACACACTTTAAACTATGCTAAGAATGTTTTAATGCAATGGTTTGTTCTGACAAAATAATTTTGTTTCATTTATATTTATTACATTTTATAGAATATCTGAAATCTGGAAGTTCATTGTCTGGGGTCAGGAAACAGACTATTCCTGGAGACCATTTCAATTTTAGCCAACGTAAACATCAGATACTATAACTAAAAAGAAATTTCAAGTGCAGCTAAACTAACGTTTATTAAGGAATATTTGCTGTGGTTTCTTAAGCGAGAAAAACATCAAATAATGTTAGGAAATGCCACACATTATATTCCTCTTTTTGAAATTTCTCATAGCATATTAATTAGCATCTTAAAATGTCAGAATTTTCTTCAATGAAAAACATATTTATGTATGTTTAAGCCACCTTCAAATAGTGGACCACAGACCACTTTCTGTGCAAAACAGCAATTAATAATCAGTGCAACTACTGGTAGACATGAATACCTAAAACCATTCAAATGTGGACATTAATTCTCTTTATTTCAGGACTTGGAGGAGTCATTAGCACAATGATCTGTTCTTTTTTCCTCTTTTCTCATTCTACCCAGCTTCCATTTGGGACTGTCTCTTTGCTTTGCCTTCAACTATTTCCCACACCAAGTTGAAACTGACTCCAAGAAAACTACTTGCTTTTGAGAATTTTTCTGAGGCCCCACTCTCACATTTAACAACTTTCTGGACTGTTGCCCTTGGTTGTTGTACTAGAACACTGAGCTACTCATTTTATGCCTCTCCCCAACCTCTTTCCCATCAGAATGGATTACACCAACATACACTTGAGAATTCCTGAATTCCTCCTCCTATATTTCCTCTTCCTCATCCTGTTAAAACAGTCTCAACATCCTGTCACTTTTGCCACCAAAGAGCTTGCAAATCTTCATCTCTCCTTGCACACATTAATACAAAAAGGTTGTATTAGTTTGAGTTTCCTATAACAACAAAATCTGAGACAGGGACTTGGGTGCAGGTAGTTGATTGGTGAGGTGACCCCAGAGAGCAGGAATAAGAGAGCTGGAAGAGTGATTCAGGGAAGGAAGAAAAAGCAATCAGAGCTGTATTGTGGTTCTGCTTCCCATTGTGAGTAAAGGAGCTCAGGAGTGCTGGGGAAGCTCTGCAGAACCACAGAGAATGGATCTCAGATTTTTCCCTTTGAAGGATGGGAAGTGGGTCTTTACACCTTCTTTCTTCCCCTATGGGTTGAAAGGTGGCCCTGCATTAAATCTCCTTCACTTCTGGGCTCCTCTGCAAATATGTTCTGAGACAGAAAAGCTGACATAAGTGAGGCTTTTGAGGTAGCATGCTACCCCTGAACACAGAACTGCCCAACAGAGCTGCAGCTGAAACCAGCGTAGTGGGCAAAGGAAGCAGTGTTTGCTAAACAGTCTTTTAACTACTCTTGTCTCTAGACTTGCCCCTCTAGAAACCATTCTTCACATTGTCTCCAGAATAATCATTCTTACCTTTCTATCCATTAATGCAACATAAATTTCTTACGTGCATTCTATTTGCCAGGTATTATTCTCTAGGTTGGTGAACAAGACCAGTTTTTAGAACCAGGGAATTGACATTCTAAAAGGAGACAGATAAAAACAAGCAAGGAAGCAGGGAAAATACAATATCAGAGAATGGTAGATCTGATGCAGTTAATTCAAATGAGTATGTGAAAAAAAACTGGCTAGGTACTCTAAATTACCTAGAAAGCTATTGTAGAGAAAAAAAATAATAAATACAAATGACTTAGTTTGGCTCACTAGAAGTGGGTTTACAGTGGAGTGGATGGATTCAAAATATGTTTAGGAGTTAGACAGTGGATTGGTAGTGAATTGGATGTGAAGGGCAAGGAAAAAAAGAAAAGGAGGAAAGATACCTAAATGTTTGGCTTGAGCACTCAACAAATAGCATACCATTTTTTGAGACAGGCAAGCCTGGGGGGAGAGTGAGTCTCAGGAAGAAATAATGGGTCTCTGTTGACCCATGTTAAATTTGAGATGATTACTGAGGTATACATTTGGAGATAAACTTAAATTTGAAATTGTTATTCTCCCACTTAAAAATTCTTCTAGAACTGTACCTGCCCTCAGGCTAAAGACCACACTTGTTGGTAAGACACATTCCGTGCTCACAAAACCTTCTCTTTCATCCCACAACACACCCAACAGTCACATTGATATCTATTTGCAAGTCTCAAAATGTCACATTCTCTTCATGCCCCTCTAGGCTTCCCTGCAATATCTTTCTATTCTTTCTTACTCATTCACTCTCTTCCAAACTTGTACTGGTTTTATCCTCCACAGACCTTTCCTGACAACATCCAGTTCTGAGTTAAGTTTATCCCACCCTGAGTGGAAACACTTCATCCTCTCAGTGTGTGTTCTCTGAACTTCTCTCTCACATAATGCTTAATACATTGTGTACTGTATTTTTTTCACTCTTCATTTGTTTTCCCCATTAGTTCACGTGCAGGAAAATTGTATTTCCAGCATTTAACACTTTTCATCAATAGTTTTAAATATATGATTCTGTTGCTTGAATAAATCAACTAAGAAATGAATGAATGAATGATGAGTGAAAAACACAGAAACAGTTGAACATCATACACGTTTAGTTGAACATTTACACATTCTTGAGTATAACATAATATTAGCTTTACTTTATTCATTTGGGTTCTTCCTTTGAAAGTTTATAATGACATGTTTATAAGAAATTAGAAAACTTCTAACTTCTACTTAATAGTCAAATTAAAATTTATATCTATGTAAGTCCTCTTATGTAACAAATAGTAAACTGAAGAAAATATTGAACATTAATTTTCATTTATTATTTGTAGCTACACTCCCCCCAAAAGTTGTTTAACGTAGCAAACTAAGATAAATATAGTAAGAGGATAAATTATACTTTGAAGCAGATGAGGAAATCAAGGAAGATATAATTTAAGGGTCAGTAAACAAAATAAAGCCACGAGTCACCTAAATAGTAACAGGGTTCAAAGCTAGCCAAAAACAAAGAAATATTAGGAAATATAATTTTTAAAAGCCAGTTCCAAATGGAATCATCAGTTTTAAGAGTTATGGTTCTTGTAGGATAAAAACAAATTAAAAAAATACTGAAGTCAAGTAAGTATTTCTGGATCAAGAAACAAATATCTTTCCCTCTGAATAAGAGAATGGCATGTTCAAGTAGGTTTATTTAGAATGAGTTCTAGTGTTCTTTGCCTTATAAAAGAATATGATTCAGTGATGACAGATCTAAGACTATGTTTGTGGGTCAGTCCAGGTTCAATCAGAGAAGCAGAACCTCTGATGGATATATACTTAATGAGAAGATTTGTCACAGATATTTGACCATATGCAATTGTGGGAAAAGGGTAAGATACAGGGTTATTGAGTTTATGTATGATGCTACAGCTTGAAGTCTGCCGAGCATGTCATTGGGAAAGGAAGATAATATAAAGTGGGGGAGAACAAGGTTGAGCTGGAAACAGCAGCAGCAGTGGGAGCCCAGGACAGCCTGAAACCTGTGTCAGTTCTTGCTGACTTTGACCCTTAAGGTGTGTCTTTCAAGGCCCTTCATCACAGAGCTAAACACATACACCTGGTCTGGAAGGCAGAACAGATGAAGACAGTATCCAAGGGAAGGTAGTTTCAGGCCTGAGCACTGCCTTACAACACCAAGTGCAACAGCAGATAAAACAATGTGTGTGAGCCACACCAGGGCTTTTATTTCACTTCCACCCTTCATATCTCACACAGGAAATCCCTCTTTGGTCCACCCTGATGGGAAACACAGGAGCAGGAATTCTAGAAAATGAAGTTCAGCTTAGGCAAGTTGACACATTTCCAAAGCCAACACAGTTTGGCATAGTGGACTTACAAATCTAGTATGTACTGCGTAAATGAGTGGAAATCTGGGGTGGACTGATGGATAGACAGGTGGATGCATGAATAAATGCATAGGTCTCTGCATTCTTCCCAAAGGCTATTTCTCTGCCAATCTTCCTTGTAATTCCTTATCACCAATTCAAATCATATGTGCTTTACGAAAACAAGGCATGATTATTATTAGAATTAACATAAATTAAGATTAAATATTAACAGGAGATTGATTCAAAGTTTACAATTGAAGGTCTAGCTTTAATATTAATAGCTAACCCTTACCAAGCATTGACTTGGTCCCATTAATGATCTGATTTAATTCTCACAACAACTTATAAGTTTTCTTATGTCTTAATAGCTTTCTTCTAAAAGACAAGAATCTAGTTTTGCTTTAGGGTTATTGAGATAAAATTTATTTTTTCCCTAATTTTGGTTTTTCTAACCTGATACCCAAAAAGTATTGTTCTTCTCTTAAGTAATCCTACTAGAAAATACGATAGATTCCCTAAAATGGTGTCAATTCCACACCAACACCAAAGAAGAGGGTTAGATATGTCATTCTGAATCCCAGGACAAAGAATATAAGGATAAAATCAGCTTGGGTAAAGTGTAAGATATCTGATCAATATTAGAGAGGGAGAGAAAACCCGTTTATTGCACCTTTAGTTACTTAAGAGTGATGGACAAATAGGATCCAAGGAACCATTTAATTGTATACATTTTGTTTAGTAAGATTCAAATTCTATTCTTCAAACAGAGAAAAGAGAAAATATGCAAATAAGGAATTAGTTTCACCTACGTAGACATATTTTGATTTTATTCTATAATTGTTTTTCCATACTTTATTAATTTGTTGGAATAGCTCAAATTGAAAACAAAATAAAAACTGATGATATTATGTGCCCATTGACTGAAGGCCAATAGGATATGGGTTGCCTGGGATTCTCTGGGAATTTTCTAACTCAAAATTCATATGATTTCAGAGGACATTAAGATCACCAGAGTAGAACTCCCTGAACAAGCTGTTTATCTAAATATTACTTTAAATGGCTTTACAAACAATTTTTAAACAATTTTTTCCCAAAGAAAAAGCACTGCTCTCATCATTTCAGATTTGAACCCATTTCCTCCTGTGGGGAAAAGGACTAAAGTTTGGTAGAACCTGTGATATTCCAGGAACTGTGTTGTGTACTTCACGGTGATTATTTCATTTAATTAAGCATAAGTTCGCTAAGTGTTATATCTTTAAAGTCTTCACTCAGTGAACTTTAAATGCTCCACAGGTAAAGCTCTATTGTCCAATGCACTCTCCCAGGCACATAATATAGTGGATATTCTGCAATAACTTAAGGATTAATTGATTAATTCAATTCAATCTAACTGTTATTGACTATCCACTCTGTGCCTGACACCGGGAATGCAAAGAGGAATCAAATGGGATGCTTGCTCTAAGAACCTCAAAGTCTAGTGAAAGAGTCAGGGCTGTGGGCAAGAAAGTACGAGTAAGTTCAGAAAGTATTTCAATAGACACAAGGGACAAAGTGCCTTGGAAACATATGGCAGAGCATTAAACTCTTGGTGTGCTTTACCTTGCAGGAGTGTGGGGCTTTCATAGCAGGAGGAGAGAGTATTCCAACAAATGACAGCAAGATAAAGAAATGCAAACATTCGGTGACATGGGAAGAACAGTATAGGTGGAAAGGAATGGCTGCCTTTTCAGTGTGGTTGGAATAAAAGTTGGGTGAGAAGGAAAAGAGGTGGAATTAGAATGGTACAAGGGAAGGAGACAGTGAAGAATTTTGAGTATTCAGCTAAAAAGTTTGGACTTCATAATGGAGGCAAGATACAAGTGAGACTTTAAATTTGGTTAGCTTTGATTTTAGAAACCTAAGCCTCTGGGAGCAAGATTTTATACTGTGCAAAAAGATTTTATACTGTGCAAATATTTTATTAAATATTTCTAACAAACCCATGATGGAGATACCATAATTACTTCCATTTTTTTTGTAAACATTACTGAGGTTGAGTATCTTGCCTCGTGCGAAAGACAAGCTCCAAGGCCTGGTAGGTCTGAAAAGTTATTAACTTCTCCATTATCAGTCTCTTTCCAAGTTTCTAAACTGGAATATATCATCAAATGGGCCCTCCTAAACAGTAACAGAGGCTCACATATGCTCTGAGTGCCATTTCTTCCCAAGCAGAGCACTGGGTGTAAGAGTTGAACTTAAATGGCCCTAGGTCATGACTAACTAAAGCTATATCCAATAACATAAGTTTGAAAAGCGACAGGAGTTAAGCAACTAGTGATTTTAAAAATATCTGCTTAGTAACTGGAAGTAAGAGTTAAATTTTATTTAATCTGAGTTTATGTTTCTATCCTCACAGCCCAGAAGAAACTCAACAAAACCTTTTGTAAATAAAGTAATATCCTCATGATGTAGAGATGCAATGTGCAAGACACTGCATAGAGAACAAAAAAGAAGAAACTAGAGACAAAAAATTATGGATTTCAGTTCTCATAGTGATTTGTCCTGAGTCAGACATTTAAGATTTCTCATATCCATTTATCTGCAAAATGGTTGTAACATGATTCATTCTGTAAACTTCTCACATGCTTAAAGTAAAGAGCTTGTGGAATCATGTACGTGAAATTGCTTTGTGAACTTTTAGGTCCCCTAGAAATATCTGCTTTCAACATCACGATAGCCCTTTAATTAAAATCCACTTTTAACACCGAAAGGGGGATTCTGCACCACTTCAATTTGATGTTGAGATTAAAAACTACGTTATTTGAAAATGATTAGAGATGGTCTTCAAAACACCTACAAAGTACCGTGCATGTCTATACATAGCATCCTATATGAAGACTGAGTACTCATTTGGAGGCTGTGCCAAGACTCTATCTGACAAAGCCATCCTTAGACTTCACAAGGCGTCAACACTTCTTGTAAGGGCATAACAAAAGTTCTTTTGTAGCGCAGGAAAGCAAAACTAAAAATGGAAACAGCCAGAAACCTTCTGTCATGTGAAAGAGGGAAAAAAGTGTCTAGTAATACAGGAGTGAAGAAAATTCAAGGACAGTGACCAAATCTAATTATGGCCTATAATTAGAAATTCAGTACCTTAAATAAAAAATTGCATGTTCATTTCAGGAAAATCAACCTTTTAATGGAACTGAAAAGCATTGGTGAAAACCACTGTCATTTATTAACTGAGTAAAGCGTACAAAAAATGGAAAAATCTTGTTAGCGTATTCCCTGAAAACCATGTGGTTTATAAGGTAGTAAAAACAGGTAGAGAAAATATATTGCTACGTGAACACTTAAAGGAACAAACAATATATTTTTGAAAGGTAAGCACATTGACATTGAAGCTTGCAAAGCAAAAATAGACAACTGAATCAATGGTAAAAATATAATAACAAGATGAAAGGTTTTGGCAGCAGGAATAAAGAACTGGGAATCTAAGCATTTGAACTCTAGTACAGACCTTGCAACTAACTAATGTTGGCCCCTTACCCATGCCTGTTTCCTCCTAAATAAAATTAGAAGACTGGAAGAGATAATACCTAAGGTTGGTATGATTCTATTATTCTAAACAAAACTGGAATGAAATTCTATTTGCCTATCAGAATTCTGAGTACTGATGTGATATCAAAGGTACTAAGAAGGCTTCTTTTTACTTAAAAATTACACCCACGGCTCACCCCAATGTTCGAACTTCCTAAAAGAGTATGTATTAGTTTGCTAGGATTGCCATACTAAATATCACAAAATAGGTGGTTTAAACAGCACAGATTTATTTTCTCATGGTTCTGGAGGCCAGAAGTCCAAGATCGAGGTGTCAGTAGAGTCAGGTACTGGTAAGCTCTCTCTTCCTGCCTTGCATATATATGGCTGCAATCATTCCCTGTGCTCACATAGCCTTTCCTAGTTGTGTGCAGGGGAGAGAAAGAGGATAAGAGGAGAGGAGGATGAAGGGGGGCTCAGGGAAAAATACCTCCCCCTCTTCTCCTAAAGCCCCCAATCCTATTGGATTAGGGCCCCAGCCTCAAGACCTCATTTAACCTTTGTTACCCCCTAAAAGCCCTATCTCCAAAAACGATCCCATTGGAGGTTAGACTTCAATAAGAAGGAGGGGGAGGAGGGGAGGGTTGGAAAATTTGGTCCATAGCACCAACATCACTGATTTAAAAGATGTCTAAAAAAAATTACTAAACTTTCCCAATAAGTAGGGTCCTTCCTGGTCTCCCAGTTACAGAGATAAATGGAAAAGTTTTTTTAGGCAGCTTCGAGTAAAGATCTAGTGGAGTAGAAAGTTGGATCAATAATGCCCTAAAGGCACGAAGAACCACAGGTGAAATTGATCCTTGACAAATGAAAGGAGTTAGAAGTATTCGTGCTTTTACTCAAGAATGCCGTTAGTTTGAGGAGTTGCTTGCAGTTTCAGGTTTTTAATTTACCAATTTACCTTTGGATGGAAACCAGCTTTAACCCAAAAATCTAAATGAGAGCAAATTAGATCTTTTCCCAAAGAGTATAAATAAACTCAGGGCAATCTGATTTACTTTGTTTATAAAGGAGACCAAAGAAATAGGTGCTGGAAAGCTTTACATTTTCTCAACTTCTGAAAATGTCTCATGGTAGGAGGCTAGTGATAAGGCAAATAGTCAAGTAGAATGATACTCTATTTCTACTTTCTCTACTCATTCGTTAACCCTTGATTTTCTAAACTAGACCAATCTGCATGTGTGGAATATTCTACCGTTATCAAACAAACTGAAGAAAAAGATACTTCCAATGATTCGAAATGCCTGGGTGTCCAAGTCCAGGAAGGTCTCTAAGTGGTTAAATGACATTAACTATGGAACCAACTTTAAGCAATTTCTGGTTCTGTCACTTCTTTATTATTGACCTTGGCCAAGTAACTTGAGTGTTCTTAATCTGTTTCCTCAGCCATAAATTGGATACAGTATTAATACCTGATTCAGAGGGTTGTTGTGAGAATCAAAACAGATACTAACCTTTGAAAAATGTCATGCAGTTGACACACGTTACTGGCTCTACTACTATTGCTAGTACAATTATCATTAGTTGATAATGTAGAGGAAATTTGCCATCATTCAGTCTATTCTGGTGGCTCAGTATAAATCAATAAGGACTTCTCTAATTCTGTCTTTATATCTCACAGAATAAAAGGCATCACATGGGAAACAGGAGACATGTAAACTGTATGAACTACCATTAATGGGCTAAGAATTTAGATGGTGAAATTATGATGTTTCCAAAAGCCATTTGGGAAAGGAAATTGAGGCGAAGATAGAACCTAAACATATTGCTCAAGGTCTCGAAGCAAAGAACAGCTGAGTTTATACCAGAGTTCAGTCACCTGATTGGAGCATTAAGCTCGCTCCTCCAGGCTCCATGTCAGTTCTGAGAACCCCATAACCCGATGGGAAAGGGCATAACCGTGCTAGATGGGGTGGAGTTATGAGAGCCCCAAGAACTAAGCCAGACCAGTGACCTTCGGCCCCATTAGTACTGGACTCTCACCAATTTAGCGCAGAAATGCTCCACAGCGTCAGTGGACAAACCAGCAATGGGTAATGTGGATTACAGCCCAGGGCCCAACCCAACATTCTTTTTGGTGTCCTTTTCACAGACAATATCTCTTCCTCACTGTCAAGCAGGAGTAGGGCTGAGGAAGATCTTTCTGGGACAGAGAGATTTTAATTTCGTCTACAACACGCATGCCCTGAATTTCCAAATTCACTCGTACTATGCACACGATGCAAACTCTGGGTCAGACCTAATTTGTGAGGTTAAATAAAGGTAAAAGCTTCAGTTTCCCTACATACCAGAGATGCCATTGCAGTGTTCCATGACTTTCCGGAAAGTGGACTGGCAAAGGAAGCAATCACTGTACTGTAATTTTTGTGTAATATTTGTACATTCCACACCCTGACTCCCACCTATAAACATGCAGAGGAAATCATAAGCATAGTTAACGACATATTAGATGTAAGACCTCTGTTTCCTAAGGACATTCTCCAAGGCCGTTGTTCAAAGGGAGCTTGGAATTTTCCATCAGAAAATCATTCTCTTTCTGAATAATGATCTCGCGTGACATGCATTCCTTTTTTTTTTTTTTCTTTTACTCTTTTGATAGATCTTACACTGTGCATTCTATGGGAAATGCTATTTCTACAGAGTCTGAACTTTAGTCTCAGAAACGCAGGGTAATCCTGGGAGGTTAGTAAGAGATCTTCTGATGGAATGTATTTGATCTACAATATAGCCTGGCCCAAAAGACATCCGCAAGGCAGATTTCAGGAGCAAGGCCAGGGCCTGCTCAGCATCAGAGCAGACCAGAACCCAGAGCACTCTGGCACCTCCCATTTGCTCCACGTAGGATAAATCACATATCCCATCCACAGTTGGGGCCACGGTTTGCCAACCAGATCTGTTTCCTCCTAGGCAAAACTCACAGTTGAAGGTGATAAAAAACAGCCAATGTGACATACTTTAAACATCCAGGAGATTTCACAGCTTCTCAAAGGGAGTAGATTTCCAAGCAGATTTCTAATGGTAAACTTAAGTTGAAATATTACTCTCTGCTTCTTATGCATCCCAGACTATTGGTTGACAACCAAGACACTGATATGTGACCAGCCTGGGAGAAGCTTTGGACAATTAGGTCTTGACTTTAAGGAGTACTTTTATTTGTTTTGAAAAGGACTTTCACATTAATGCCCTAACTATTGAAAAGCCAAAATCCCTCTAAATGTATCCCTTTAAATATATCTCACAGGAAGTATAGAATTCCTTTTTCTCTCTTTCTGAAATAATCCAATTGTAACTGCTGAAAAGGACTTCCCAGAATGAAAAAAGTCTAACAGTAAAACTCTTTTTGTTATTCTAATAATGAGGCAAATGTATTACATGGTGGGGAGGAGGAAAAAATTATTTTCATTCATAAAATATTTTTTGTTGTCAACATTATTTGTAAAATGATCAGCTCGTATTTAGAGCTAGATTGCATAGATTCCCATCTTGGGTGAATTTCTTTTTGTATTCTTCAGTTTCTTTGACAAATAAAACAACACAAAACAAAACCAAGGATAGCAATAGTACCTACTTTATGGGTTATTATGGGAATTAAATATGTTAATACATGCAAAACACATACAAAGCACTCAATAAATGTTAGGGATTACTGTTAGTAGTAGTAGCACTAGTAGATTATTTCAAAAATCTAAACTTAATAAAGGTATACTTTTCTCCTAAATTTCTATCTCTATGTATCTAAATTATAATAAACTATGTGCATTCCCTGGGAGGTTAGCTTGCTCCACCAAGGACAGGTCTGGCATTTGGTTTCCAAATACACTCACCATCTTATTCTATTAAGCATATTATCATGGTAAGTTGTAATTTTCTTTACCTGATAATATGCTTGTTTGTGTGACGTCCTGTAAGGCAACTGTCTCAGTAGATATTGGCTTCCTTTCCTAGGAATGCACCAGGTAAGAAAAGCCATGGGCATAATATTTCCTGCTGAAAGTTGACTAATGCATATATTGTCAAGTAAAACAAAAACTCTGCTTCATTTTTTCTTAAGATTTTATTTATTTGTCAGAGAGAGCGAGTACAAGCAGGGGGAGCAGCAGGCAGAGGGAGAAGTAGGCTCCCCGTTGAGCCAGGAGTCCGATGCAGGATTCAATCCCAGGACTCTGGGATCATGACCTGAGCCAAAGGCAGACGCTTAACTGACTGAGCCACCCAGGCGTCCCAACAACTCGGCTTTAATGAGAACAACATCAAAAACCTTCTTTGAATGTAAGGACAAATAAACTTGGAACATAGCCAGATTTGAGTCCGTATGTTACCCACCTCTGTATCTCCTGCAGTTTAGTAAGAGAGGTGAGTTCAACTGGAGACTCAATCCTGACAGGAAACTGATGTAAACCAAAAGGGCCAATTAAAGAGACTTTAATCATAGATCTATTTACATCCCAGGGGCAAGGTTTAGGAAACCAACAAGAGACAACACAGCAATAGCAAGATTACTCTTACTCTCTGTCAACCTGAACAAGCAAAAGGAGGGGCAGTACCAGGAACCAGGTGGGCTGTGCCTCTGGCAGAGGTCTGCGGGACAGAGGTTGTGGCCGTTCAGCCACTGACAACTCGCCATCTTGTGAAGAGGGAGCTGAGGTCATCAGTACCGCACACTTTCTCTTCTTCCACTCTCTGTACCCTGACAGGGCTTCTCATTGTCCAAGTGTGAACAGAAACCAGAAGTTCTCGACTTACATGGTGCAGTCACTGTGGCCAGCTTTCCCAGACCTCACAACAAGGTGGGAAGAGAGGAGAGTGGATCAGGGGATGCAAATATCCTGCAGAGTCAAGAAATGCTCTGAACAATGCATCGATGTGTTTCATTTTTGTAGCCTTTCCCATGCTGTAAAAGAATCCTGCTAAAAACAGACTTTTGGCTTTCAGAGAACCTCTCCAAGTTAGAGTTTCAGAGTGTAAACATATTAAAATAGAAAAATAACAACAGAAACTGGTTCTGTTTTTATGTCTAGGGAGTTTCCTAGGTTCCTATTAAAAAGATTTGGAATTAAACTTGTTTTGGACACTTGGTCAACTTTTGACTGAAGAGAAATATATGTCCAATAACAAGTTGTTCTACCTCTAAAACAGGACTCTCCTAACTTTGTTGACCATAAACTCTGTCAAGAAGGAAAAGGTGAACATGCGCTCCTAATATATGTGTACTTATTACTAAAGTATATATATATATCGACTATTCTAATTTTTTACATGTATTATGAAACACATAATTGTGGAAAGTAATGACAGATGAGACAATACAGACACAGAGTTTAAGATTTTCTCCCTTACCCCTATGCACATATTACCCACTTTACTCATGGTTCTGGAGACTCATTCACTCTGCAGAGCCCCTTAAAAGACAGTTAGGATTCCACACTTAACCCAGTGGCCACTCTAGGCACAGTGTTATCCTATCCCGTGATCATTTTGGCAGTCAGGCTCTTAAGAGAGAGCATACACACCAAAACTAGGATTTTCTGAATGATCGGAAGATGCCAAACAAATAACTTGCCTTTGAGAAACATGTTAAGCTGTTGTTAAGTGTGGTCAGCACTCTGTTCCAGTAGCCCCACAGAACAGGTCTCATCTCCATTTTACAAAATAGGAAACTGAGGCATGGAATGTTTTAGGAACTGGTTCTTTCTCTGTCATAAAACTTAGGTTTCCTGAGTTCTGAACATTCAGTCTCAAGATACCAGGCTTCCTACCTAGCAAATTTTTTATAGAAGAAATTTATGGAATAAACCAGCATTGCACCACAGAACAGTCTCTCTGGGAAAGATATGCCATGGTCCCTAAGAGAAATGATTTGCTCAGAGAACTTAAGCTAAATGCCTGATGTATGCCCGGCCTCTTGATTTCTGCTTTTCCCACTGGGGCTAAGATTAAGCCCTGCTCACTGGAATGTGACTCACTTTGGGCCAGGGACTGTGATTATCAGATTATCATCGCTTTTTCTCCAGCACCTGACAGAGTGGCTAGCAACACAGACGCCTAATAAAATGGCCAAACAAGTAAGTGTTTATTCTTCGGAAACATAAGTGTGTGTTTTCAAGGCAGTAGGAAATTTGGCAATCAGAATTAGAGAATTATCTCAAAGTTTTTAAAAATAGATATAAAGGTTTAAAAATATCCCATGATCTTTAAAGGTTATGAAAACTACCTCAAAATATCCCCTGTAGTTAATTTCAACAAAGGGAAAGAATTCTTGGCCAGTAAGTCCACTTCGTTCACAGCTTTCACCAGTTAACAAGGTACAGTTCAATTCCATTTTGCCTCCAACTTTGTCTCATTAAGCTTGGCTCCGATTCAAACCCCCAGCCCCTCCCACTGTCCCTGAATGGTCCCGATGTTTCACTTCACTAAAGAAGAGATTAATTTGTAGAAAGGCTTCAGCACATTCCTGGGTTGCTCAAGTGCACTTCTTTTCATAGAACAGGCTTTTGATTTTGTGCTTTAAATCAAAGGCAGAGAGCAAAAATTCCAAGTATGTATGGGCTTCCGACCTTTAAAAAAACAGGATTGTTCAGATGGAATTTGACACAGAAATGCTCTACTCCACTACTCTTGTTAGTTTGATTCTTACCCAAGATACCCCCTTTCTTCTTTCTACCAAGTATCAGCATTTCAATCAAGCTGGTGTTTGGCAAAGCATTAAAGATAAGTGAAGAGTTCGTTATTAGTAATTTATTCATATTGACATTTTAGGGGTTTTATTTCCTTGGAAAACACAGTGTCTCCAGTTAGGAAACCTGTTTGGTAGAAAATATATTAATACACTATTTTCTGTGTCATGGCAGATAATGTGTTTCCTTGGACACTGACTCAGGCACTGTTAAAAAATACTATGGCATACTGGAAAGTACTTTTGAATATTTGTACAAACTTCTAAGTTATAAATTTATAAGTTCAATAGAGAAAGGAAGCATAGGAAACATTAAATACTTATCACGGTCCCTCTGAAAGACAGTTTTCAATCATCTTTGAGTCTCTTTATTCCACCATTTCTATTTTTTAAGTTTACCAGTATAGTTTTACTTAAAACCTATGACAAGCAAAACATAATCCAGTCACGAGAAAGACCTGATCTCATGTGGGATGGAGATGTTGCTTTGATCTTGTCCAGGATGTCTGTTAAATAAAACAGCAAGTTACCCTGCTTCTTTGGTCTCATTCTACGTACACACACACACACACACACACACACACACACACACACACACACATTTTGATGAACAATTTGGGAAATAAAAACAGTTTCAAAAGGTTGTATACTCAGTGCAATAATTGATCTAGTCACAAAATTGTTCTGTCTTTCAATATTCAACAGGTGATTTTAGGGGAGAATAAGGATTCCAAAATTGTGCTGGACTTCTTAATGATCAGAATATATTTAAATAATAAACTGCATTTAGTACCATTTTTTACCTTTTTGAAATGCTTTCAACTTTATTTTGCAGATCCTTTGACCACATGAAAAGAAGTACTCTGACTAATTATAAAAGGAGGTGCTTTTGATAGTGGCAATAGAAATGTGATCACTGGAGTGGGATCTGGTAAACGGAATTACAATGAATTGCATTAATATAGTGGTAGTAGTATGATCACTTGCAGTAACCATAATCAGTAGCCACTGGTACTGCACCCTTTACTGTACTCCTGAAACCATAGCATCCTGTCCTTAACTTAGTGGTATTTAAGAACTACTTTAGAGGGCCTTTAAACTACAAATCTTGCATATTGCATATGGCAGCTATCAACTGCTTCTCTAACACTATGTTGCATTCCACAGTTTCTTCTTTTGACATGCACTGGAGTAGAGGACAGCATTGTTCTATACCTTCTTCAGTCTCCTAGCCTTTTGATTTAGTTAGGTTTCTCCCAAGATGAAGGAAAAACAGATTCTTGGAATGTAGATGTGGCTGGAAAGGGGTTTTGATCCTGCCTAATTCAAAGTAGGGTAGCCAATCAACACACAAAAAAAGCCCAGGACCAGAAGGTTTCCCCGGATGAATTCTACCAAACATTTAAAGAAAAATTCATGGCAAGCTTCCACATACTTTTCCAAAAAACAGAAGAGGAGGGAAGATGCCCAAACTCATTCCATAAGACTAGAACTACCTGGATAATAAAGCAATCAGAACAATCAGTCAAAATAAAGAAATACAAGGTATCCAAATTGGAAAGAAAGAAGTATAACTGTGTGTGTTTGCAGATGATATGCTATCTCATATATAGAAAGTCCTAAAGACTCCACCAAAAAAACTGTTAAAACAAATCAACAAATTCAATAAAGTTGCATAGTACAAAATCAGCATACAGATATCAGCTATGTTTCTATACACCAATAATGAAATATTTGAAAAAGAAATAAAGGAAACAATCCTACTCACAATAACATAAAAAAAAAAAAAAACTAAAACTCCTAGGAATACATTTAACCAAGGAGATAAAAGACCTTTATATTGAAAACTATAAGACTTTGAAGAAGGAAACTGAAAAAGACATAAATCAAAAATAAATGGAAATATATCTCGTGTTCATGGATCAAAAGAACTAATATTGTTAAAATGTCCATACTACCCAAAGCTTTCTATAGATTCAATACAATCTCTATGAAAATGCCAATGGCATTTTTCATAGAATTAGGAAAAAACAATCCTAAAATTTGTATGGATATACAAAAAACCCTGAATAGCCAAAGTAATCCTGAGAAAGAAGAACAAAGCTGGAGGCATCACACTTCCTGATTTCAAACTATACTATAAAGATACACTAATAAGAACAGTATGGTAGTGCCATAAAAATAAACATATAGACAGAATCATGAGTTGAGAAATAAATCCTCATAATATGTTCAACTAATATTTGACAAGAGGGCCAAGCATACTCATATAGGAATTGGAAAGACTCTTTAATAAATATTTTTGGAACTGGATAACCAGATGCAAAAGAGCAAAATGGGACACCTATCTGTACCACTTACAAAATTAACTTGAAATGGATTAAATACATAAACATATGAACTAAGACCATAGAACTCCTAGAAAAAAAATACAGGGAAAAGGTTTCTTGACATTGATCTTGTCAGTGTTTTTTTTTTTTTTTTTTGATATGACAGCAAAAGCACAAGCAACAAAAGCAAGAATTAATAAGTGGAACTACAGCAAACTAAAAAGTTTCTGCAGAGAAAAAGAAACAACCGACAAAATGAAAAGGCAACCTACGGAATGGGCAAAAATGTTTGCAAATCATATATCTGATAAGGAGTTAACATCCAAAATATATAAAGAACTCATGCAACTCAATAGCAATAAAATAAACAATCTGATTAAAAAATGGACAGAGGAACGAAATAGATATTTTTCTAAAGAAGACGTACAAACGGCCAACTGGTACACGACAGGGCGCTGGACAGCACTAGTCACCAGGGAGACGTAAATCAAAAGCACAATGAAATGTCATAGGGACTATCATCAGAAAGACAAAAGATAACAGGTGTCAGCAAAGATGTGAAGAAAGGGGAACTCTTCACTATTGGTGGGAATGTAAATTGGTAGAGCCACTATGGAAAATATTATGGAGGTTCCTCAAAATAGAGCAACCATACAACCCAATAACGCCCCTTCTGGGTATATATCCAAAGGAAATGAAATCAGGATCTCAAAAAGATATCTGCACTCTTATGTTCATCACAGCATTATTCACAATAGCCAAGATATGAAAACCATCTAAGCGTCCATCAACAGATGACGGGATAAAGAAGAGGTGGTATATATACACAACGGAACATTATTCTGCCATGAGAAAGAAGAGGTTCTGCTGTTTGGAACAAAAGGTCTTGAGGGCATTGTGCTAAGTGAAATAAGTCAGATAGAGAAAGACAAATACTGTATGGTATCACTTACATGTGGAATTTTTTTTAAAAAGGCAAATTCATAAAATAGAGTAGAATGGTGGTTACTAGGGACTGGGGGAGGGTGAGAGAAGAGGGGAGATGTTGGTCATAGGGTACAAACTTCCAGTTATAAGATAAATAAGTTCTGGGGATCTAATGTACAGCATAGTGATTATAGTTAACAATACCAAATTATATACTTGAAAGCTGCTAAGAGAGTAGATCTTAAATGTTGTCATCACAAAAAGGAAATGGTATTTGTGTGACACAATGGAGGTCATGTTATACTAATGTTATGATAGTAATCTTTTTGCAATGTATCAAACCAATACAGTGTATACCTTACAATTACACAATGTTATATGCTAATTATATCTCAATAAGGTGGAAAAAAGGGGAAGGGTAATGACAATATGATAACTCCGTGATACTGAAGATTTAACACATGAATTTCTTTTGGATTGATAAAATATAATAAAGCAAAGGAAAATATTCGTTAGATATATGATGCAGTGGAATGATAAGAATTAAAACTTTTATCATTAACATAACAACAACAACAATAACAAACTAAATCCAAAGAAGAGTAACCAAGATCTGGTAGTGAAGCCACCGTAGCAACATAACCCTTTATTGCTGTACATACTGCAATGTTGGCCACGCCCTTCAAGGACTGTATTTTGATATGAAAGTGACCTCAAATGGGGCCTCTTCCAAGTTTCTGCCACCATCCATGAAGAAATGGAGAAGAGGTATCTATTAGTGACAACTTAGTCCTAGGAGAAATAGTGGGCCAAGAGACTAGGGACCAAAATCTTGAGAAAGAAGAATATAGGAATTTTTAAAACCCCCTTTCTACTGAATACATGCTTTCCTCTTTGCAATGTTTCTCTTTTAGAGTTGCTGCAGCAAGACAGTCCTGGAACAGATTTCCCTTCAGAGGAACCCCTTTCTTCTTTTTTTTTTTTTAAAGATTTTATTTATTTATGTGACGGAGAGACAGCCAGCGAAAGAGCGAACACAGCAGGGGGAGTGGGAGAGGAAGAAGCAGGCTCCCAGCGGAGGACCCCGATGTGGGACTCGATCCCGGAACGCCAGGATCACGCCCTGAGCCGAAGGCAGACGCTTAACGACTGTGCTACCCAGGCGCCCCGAGGAACCCCTTTCTAAGCAGAAACTAGCGTGGAGCCAAGAGCCAATAGACCTAAAATACAGTGCTTAGTGGAGCTGTTGTCTTTCTGTAGGATACTTTCATATACGGTTTGTCTCATCTCACAGCGAGAGGACGGCAAGGGCAATCAGGGTAAAGAACGAGGAAAAGAGGCCCTAGTGGCACAGCAACCTGAATTTTTCTTGACTTTGTGGCCACCAAATAAATAACACTTATCTTTGATATAGTATTTACTAGGTAGCAGGCACTTTCTAAACGTTTTACATATATTAACTCATTTGATCCTCTCATGGACCTATGAACCTCATTTCATAGATGAGAAAACTGAGGCCAGACAGGATAACTCAATTGCCCAAGGTCATAAAGCTAGTAAAAGGCAGAGATGGTGCTTAAACCCAGGCATTCTGACTTCAGGCGTCTGTATACTCAACTGTCACACTATGTTAGTAAATGTAAAGAAGGGCTTTGTGCTCATATCAATTTCAACTCATGGGCTAGGGGAATGGTTCCCAAAGGCCAAATATTAATCAGGACGAATAAACTTGCCTTGTGCATGTCCCATGAGGGCTCAAGGAAAGATGGCTACAATCATGATAAAATACATAGCTGGATATAAAGCTCTAAATCCACGAGACAAATGTCTTTTTTCTCATGGCGCCCCTGAATCTCAAGGACTGAGTACTTGGAGTGCCTAAAATAGGCAAGACCTATTGTCCTAAATGGCTCTTCCAAAGTTCTGAAAGGTCACTAAATTCCCTTGTAATCCCACTCTACCACATCTTATTAACAAATCACATTAATATTAACGCTAGATTCCACTTTGCTTTGCTGTCATCTCATTCTAATGTCTAAATAGATCATCAACACTAACTTTATACAATTTCTACTATATACTATTGGGTTACCTTCTTGTTAATCAAGCTGCCCGCCAAAAGTCAGGTTTGCTTAGCCTTCCTGGCTAGTGAAATACAGTATTTGAGAAGCAAATACAGGCACAAGATAAGCTGGTTTCAGAAGCTAAACTAAGAGTCAGAGAATGTCCCATACCCCAACGTCCTGCAGGCTGCAAGCCTAGATTTCAGAGGAAAAAAATAAAGTAACATGGCCTCAAGAAACACATGATCACTATAGTTACATCACACTGTCTCCTGGCATACACAAAGGAGAATAAAATCAACCCATCAAAGAAAATCATTTGCAACGAAAACAAGGTGTCCATGTGGAAACAAATCAATTACTGGAAAGTATACATCCAGACAATTTCTAAACAATGCCCAGTCATGATTAATTTTAGTTTTAGGAATTCAACAAAGAAATATTGTCCATTCAGAATCTCCAGTCCTGCTGAGATTCTGGGATGTTGCCAATAGCTCAGCTACTATTCACAAACCCTGGCAACCTGAGTCTGAAACTACATGTTTAGATAACCAGATGATGTTACCAGGATTTCATTTCTCTGTTCTTTAAAGACATTCTACTTCTTCTGGGGAAACAGAATCCAGAAAAGGGGAGCAGAAGTTGCCACCCCAAAATATGGGTCTTTGGCATAAAGATTATTTTAGTCTGATAATTTTTAAGAAACAGCGGACACAGGAAAAGCTCTGAAAACCAAGTAGAAATTACCCTTTTGTAAGAGAAAGTGACATTTATAAGGAATATCTCCTTTGGTAAGGATGTTTCCTTCTCTGTACCAGGAAGAGGATGACCAAATCTCTAGAAACTCTTACCAGTGAAGAAGCCCAGGACTTAAATTTGCATAACAACGACACCCTTGTTTATTGTGCTTTGCCTCATAACCTCCCCAGACTGGCTTTCCCAACCCCCACCCCCCAACATTATCTTTTGTCTTTGGCTGAAGATGGTATTTAAGGTGGTGGCTTGGGTCATTTCAAGGAGTGACTCAGTTTTCTCAGATATCTCCCATACATACAGGATGTGTGCACGCTATGAAACTTGTTTATCTCCTGTTAATCTGTGTTTTATTTTTTATTTTTTAAAAGATTTTATTTATTTTTTGAGATAGAGAAAGAGATCGCTAGTGAGAGAGAAAGAGATAGCTAGAGAGAGAGCACAAGCAGGGTGAGGGGCAGAGGGAGAAGCAGACTCCCTGCTGAGCAGGGAGCCTGAGGAGGTCTTGATCCTGGGACTCCAGGATCATGACTGGAGCCAAAGGCAGAAGCTTAACCGACTGCCACCCAGGCACCCCTAATCTGTGTTTTAATATAGTTCATGTCTCAGCCAAGAACTTAACTAGATTAGAGGGAACATTATTTTTCCTCCTCTACCTCAGTAAGAATATTTTCCCCCAGTTCTACTAATCGTAACAGTCTGGTTTGCAGGTTAAACTCCCTCAAGCTCATCAAGGACCTAATCCACAAGTCAGACTGAAGAGGAAGTAGAACTGAGAGTCAAGGTATGATAGACACAGAAGTTAAGATAGTGGATTTTATCATCAAATTCAAGTCCTGGCTCCATCATTTCCTGTATCTTAATCTTGGGAAAATGACTTATCCTCTTTTTTCTTTTCTTTTTCTTTTTTTCTTCCTTCCTTCCTTTTTTTTTTTTTTTTTTGTGGCTAGGTTTTCTCACAGATAAATGGGGATAGCTATAGCAGTAGCTGACGCAGACAGTCATCTATAGAGCCATTCCATATGTGGTGACTGGACCAGCAGCATCTTGTCAAACCACACAGGAGCTTCCTAGGAATGCAAACTCTTGGGTCCTACCCCAGAAATCTGAATTAGAATTGCAGGAAGGGAAGTGTTAGCTAAGAATCTGTATTTTAAAAGCTCTCCTGGAGATTCTTATGCACATTAATGTTTGATATACATTGACTGAAAGCATTAAATAAAACGTGAAGCCTTCAGTATGGCTCCTGGTATATAATATGGCTTCAATATATGTTAACTATTATTTTTATTAGAATGGAGGAGGAGTGGAGTTAAGGATTGACTTTGATCAGTGATTCAGGAGCTCAAATGGCTCCAGTGAGCTACTAGTAAAGACACCAGCAAGTTGCAAACTAATTGGACAGGGGTCACAAAACTGCCATTCCATCCTTTTCACTTTGTATGATCTCCACTGCATTTCTAAGACTTTTATTCCTGTGCATATAACCCATTCTATTATAAGCCATAACCATTTGCACCTTCTTAAATACTGCTGCTCCATTTACACAAAGTAAAACGTGACTGATTGAAAGGTAAAAGTCCACGCCTACATAGCAATATGAATCATACTTGAAAACTGGGAGGGATCGAAGAGACAGAACTCTGAATGATGGTCCTTTTGAAAGAGCAGAGTTGCTGACCAGCCCATCATGGTACCAGGAGAATGAACGCCAAGAATATATGAGAATTTCTGTGGGTACCATATTTAACTTGATAAGAATGGTTGGTAGCCGTTGTCAGTATTATCCCAGCTGTAGCCTGACTCAGGCAGTCAGTGCACAGTTTACCTCCTGTAACTAGACAGAGAAGAAAGATCGTTCCTCCTCGTGGACCTGAGTGGCTCAGACAGTTGAGCATCTGACTCTTGATTCTGGCTCAGGTCATGATCTCAGGGTCCTCACATAGAGTTCTGTGTTGGACTCTGAGCTCAGTGGGGAGTCTGCTTGAGATTCTCCTTCTTTCTCTGCCCCTCCCTCCTCACCCCCACTCACATGTTCTCTCTTTTAAAAAATTAATTAAAATAAAAAAATAAAATACTTCAATTTAGCCTTTCAGATGAACAAGTTTTTATTGAATGCATAAACACCTTAGAATACATCAAGTCTGATCCCCAATAAAAGTAGGAATAATTTCTCCAGCAAGCTGGATGGGGGGGTCCCTTAGTTCAAAACACCTCCAGTAACAAGGCTTTGCTCCACTCTAGTTGCCCATTATTTTAGAATTAGCTAAGAAAATAATCTTTCTATACTTTCTGCACATGCAATACTGCCTAATGTCGATTCTTTTGTTTCTAACAGTCTGCATTAAATATTGAAACTTTATCACTACTTTAGAATTCACTTATCAAACCTGATCAGGATGGGTAATCAGTTAATTAAAAATGCTGAATACGGCAAGGAAGCATAACAATTTTAATCTAAAACATATAAAAATGACATGCCTATGTCCATCTTTGCATTTCCTTTATTTTTGTTACATAAATTTCATCCATAATGCATCTTACAGAATTTCCAATTCCAGTATCTTTATTTTTTTAAAGATTTATTTATTAGAGAGAGTGGGATGGGAGAGACTGCTTGCGTGCACACCTGTGCATGTGCAAATTGGAGGAGGGGCAGAGATAGAGAATCTTCAAACAAACTCCCAGCTGAGCTTGGAGACCCACTCAGGGCTTGATCTCATGACCCATGAGATCCTGACCTAAGCTGAAACCGAAAGTCGGCCCCTTAACCAACTGAGCCACCCAGGAGCCCCTCCAATTCCAGTACCTTTAAATTGAAGCAAGAATTTAGAGGGACACATGAAACATATCAGTCTGTTGCATTCACCCTAGAATTTTTTTATTGTTTTCTTTATCTTGTCTCACCTAGGTCTCACCTACACTTAATTCCAAAGTATTTTTAAGGAATTCTCTTTTTTGAGTCTTTTAACGTAGTTTTGTTATTATAAATAATATTCCTTTAACCTTCTTTCACACTTTTGTTTAACTCAATTTATATAATATTTAATAAAATTATGTAAGTATAATGACAAGAAATACTGACATAATCCCATTGGGAATCAAAGGAAACTGGCTCTAGGTAAGTTACAGCTCAGCAAGGAGAGCGCCAGTACGTCACCAAACCAGAAAGGAGACCTCTGACCTACGTACTCACAGCGTTGTGGATGCCAGTATGTTTCACACCATAAAGGGGGTTTGTCTGATGCATCTACTACACGGAGCTTGGTTAAGACGACAGACTATTTTGAAGTATTTTATTTTGGAAACATATGGTAACATATTATTAATAATTTCATGTGTGCTCATCTCCTATCACCAAGTAGAATGGTGTCTTGCAAAGAAAGGCAGCAAAAAGTCTGAGATCTGAAGCAAAAGTCCCAAAATATATGTAATTAGAAACTAGTGATTTATGAATAAAGTTTATTTGAAGACTAATTCATAAACTTTGTTGGAAAGGCCAACCACTGGCTAAGTTGCAGCAGAGGCCGGAACTTGTGTTTCATTTAGACCTGAGATGGGCTGTAAAGCAGATATGTTCACTGATTCCCCTGCCTTGTCCTTTTGACAATGGTGTTTGATCGGTCCCCTGGATGAATAAACTGACACATTGTACATATGTCTGTACACGGGCCAGCACTTAATTAAATCATGAAATTATAAATGGTACCCTAGAGTATGATCTGCAAGGATTGTGCCACATGAATATTTTATCTGGAGTTAAGAGCCACATTTACAGAATCTCTGAGAGAATAAAGGACATTGTAAAGCCCTTGGCATATAGATGGTGACAGAAAACGTCAATCATATCCTCTATTTTTCCAAAATGTTTCCTTTATGTAAGGACTGGGTAACAAAACTGTTAGGTCCTAGTGTTTGCAAACCTTTAGTTCTATTAATTAATGACAAATTGTTTTCCAAAATGGTGGTACTGGTTTATTCTTTCATCATTTTGGATGAAAACTCCTAGTCCTCCACATTTTACCAGTATTTAATATTGCTGAATTGATATATATTTGCCAATATGACAGACAAAATAGTATCTCATTACAGTTTTATTTGCATTTTCCAGATTACTAGTGAAACTGAAAATCTCATAATTTATTTAACAGTCATTTGTGTTTCTTCTTTTATGAAATGTCTGCTCATGTCTTTTGTTCATCGTTCTATTTGGATTTTTTTGTCTTTCATTGTCTTGATTCCTGTGGATTATTTATCTTCCTGAACTTTCATATCAACCCCAGGACATGAGTCTGATTTTCCTTCTTTACAGATGAGAATCAGAGGAGTAGGAGGCTAAGAGATGTGTGCAAGGTCATAGAGATAGCAAATGATGGAGGGCAAGCCAAACCCAGCTCTCCTTGACTCCAAAGCTCAGATGGCTTCCACTAAACAAGCCATCTTGTCTTTACTTTTGCTGGTGCTTTCTTATTTCTGTACCTCAAACTCCCCCTATATTCTCTGCAAAGAACAATCTCCGTGTGAGCCACATTCTGATAGCAAGTGGGGAATGGAAATGCTCAAAGAAAGGGAGAACACTCTGGAAATGGTTAGAGAATAAACTAGCTACTAAACTGAAAGAATGGAGGCTCTCTGGGAGATCTCCTTTCTTCTTATGGCTCTGAGCCCATCATCAACACTGTCATCAATTACAATAATAATAATAATAACAACAACAACAAAAATATCGACCATTCATTGAGAGCTGAGGAGCACAAGCCTCTGCACAAGCACCTCAGATGCCTCATGCAAGGTGATCATAATGGCAACCCAGTAAGTTACGGAATCGATTCAATCCTGTTGCTAGAGGAGGAAGCCCAGCTTGAGAAGTTATTGAAATTCCCCCAAGGTCACATCATCAGGAAATGGTAGGCTCTGGGTAAAAACCAATGTGTTCGACTTTGGAAACTGCAGTTCTAACCATTATGCTCATATGTCACGTGCCGCTCATCAAAATACTATTATATAGCTCCTGTCTCTTTGTCCTAAACAAGTATACATTTATCTCGCTCTATTGTTACATCATTTAGCAGATGAATAATCATACATTGAGGATTCAAAAGGCCTGATGGTCCTCAGGTATCAAGCCCATTTTAGGCTAATTCTCCAAAGAGAATTATTGTTGACACGCACACATGTGAATAAGAAGTGCACAATCAGGTCTTGTTTGGAACAAAGGCAAGGCTTCAGAGAGCTAGGAGTCCATGAGGAGGGTTAGTTTGATAGACAGCAGAGGTAGGACATGCATCGACCTATTGCTAGGATCCTTCTGTAGAATTAGAACCTGTTTTTTTTCAAACTCAAGGAAAAATATCTATGAAGTTTATAGAAAATCCAGGTACCTTTCAGATGCTTTTCACAGACATTTTCAATTCTGTTTTGGCTTACGTGAGGCATATCGTCTGTCATTTATGAAGGATCACTCTTCTCCAGATAGAAAGCAGCACTCAACTTTTGGCTGGCATACTTGAAAATACCACGCTTACTGTCCTGAAATGTCTTTTTTATATGTCACTTTTTATATCAAGCATAGCTCACAACGTAATAGTCTGATAACCAGATATGAATAACTACATAATTCTTAGCTTGATGACTTTTTTCCATTGGCATCACCTAAAACGTTACGAGGAACAATGCTTCCAGAGAACCTAAAACAAAGAGCAACCACAACAGATGAAAATACATAGTAGGTGTTCAGTCAATACTAGTTGAATAACAAATAAGATACCAGATCCATAAAGGGGCTAATGACATTATCACCAGAACACATCTCATGATTATTCAAAACTGTAACTCAAGGATGATATTACTCCAGTTATAGTTTCAAAAATACATACTGAAAATAGAATTTCTATAATGACACAAAAATCTGATTCACTCTACTTCTGTAGTAAAGGTATTATATTTTTTTAGTGGCCTTTCCTCAAAAAACAACTCATCATTTTCTAATGCATGATCTGGTTTAATCTTCTCAACATTACTTGCACTATCTTACAAATGGGGAAACAAAGAGCCTGAAGGTACATTTAAAGCATTAATGAGTTATTGAGGCAGGATTCACTCTTGAATCTCCTTGACTCCAAAGCTCGTGCTCCCTCTATTAAAACAGATTTCTGTCTCTTCTTTTGGGCAAACACAACCAAAATCACATTGCGGTCTAAAGAGAGGAAAGCACTAGCATATATCTGATACATTTGAATCAGATATTTTCCATACATAATCTCGTTCATCAAGAAAATAATAATGAAAGAATCATAATATCAGTTCCATTTCTATAAGTAAAGAAACTGAATACCCAGAGAAGTAATTTGCCTAAAGATGGGATGAGAATTTAAGACTATGTCTACTAATCCAGTTTTCTTCAGACTATGAGAAGTCTAAAGACAAGAAGGGAAATGACACTTTTTAAAGGCACATTTTAATTATACATTTTATATAGTCCAAAACATGAGAAGTTGTTATATTCAATCAATTTCTACTGATCAGGACATTGAGTCTCAGAGATGTTAGGTAATTTGTAATGATGGGATTAGAATTCAAGTCTAAGTCTATTGATTCGAAGTGATTGCTCTTCCATGGGGTACCTGGGTGGCTCAGTCAGTTAAGCATCTGCCTTAGGCTCAGGTCATGATCTCAGGGTCTTGGGATCAAGCCCCACATTGGGCTAGCTGCTCAGCAGGGAGTCTGCTTCTCCCTCTCCCTCTGCCCCTCCTCCCCATTTGTGTTCTGTCTCTCTCTGTGTGTCTCAAATAAATAAAATCTTTTTTTAAAAAAGTTATTCTTCTTACCATTAGAAAATGGAATTTTTTAGCCAGCAGGACTTTTGAAATAGTTAAGGCTAGACTCCTAATTTCATTGCTGAAATAACACAAGTGTGAAGGGAATGTTGTTCCTTGGAAGTTGATGGAACAGCAAGAATGTACATGGACACCATTGCTTGCTGTCTGCTGGTAAAGAAGTTTCCAACTCTCTTATTAAAAAGTCACTCAACAACCTCTAAAGGAATTTCATTTTGTATAATTAGTAATTATGATAACTTTAACCCGGAAACAACCATTTCAGTCAACTCCTACAAATTTCTTGGTGGGGAGGCTGGTGAGAGGCTAAGTCCCCTTTTGCATATTAATAGTTCATAGCACTTGGTGGTGCTCAACTTATGTTTGTTGGATAAATGATGAATGAAAGAATAAATCATAGAATGTATTTTTGAGAGTTCCTATATATTTAAAGGTATATTCATTTTATTTTCAACTCTTTGACAAGCCACTTCTGTCTCCTGGGATAGGGATCATCCATCCTTTCCCTACAATCTAGTGTATATATTTCTAAGAGATACTGTCCTCACTTTGTTAATCGTTCCCTCCACAGGTGGTAAGTAAAACAGTGGTTACACTGAATTAAGGTAAGAACAGTGGGATGGAATAAGATTGGAAAAAACTAGATTAAGGACTCTGAGGTTGGCAAGAGTAAATGATGAGGAGAAGAGAAAAGATAGGTGGCAGAATGTTAAAACGGACCATGTCCCAGTCGGGTTATATCTACCTGCATATGCATGTACATATATGCACATATATTCGTGTGACAGAATTTAGCTAAAAAAGGACAGCTAAAGACAGTACAGTTATAAGAGGAAGTAGCTTCTATCAAGCACTTAAGGGGTTCCTAAACAATCAAGTCACAGACTCGTGGAGTGTTTACTAAGTGTTAGATACTGTTCTAAGTACTGAGGCCCGGGAGTGAACTAAAGTTGCTGTCCTCACGGGACAGCAGTTTTATTTTTGTTATACTTTTTCATGTTATTTTACAGCTGGTTAACCAAGTACTGACTATATTAATTCTCAAAACAGACAGTAGTTGGCAAATTTACTTCTTTTAGCGCATAAAATAAAAAGCAGTGGCAGAACCTAAAATAGTGTCCAATGGCCAGAGCTGGAACAATCTGAGCAACTAATAAATAATGTAGCCTTGGACTGTAACCCAAAGTAGAAAACAAATGCATGACTCCATGTGATATAAAGTACTGAATAAGTAAATGTGGTGAAGCAACAGAACTTTCTTACAGAATAATTCTGATTCCAATTATCAGAAAGACAAAGCTTAGATTGCCTCCATCTCCCTTGAGAAAATGGTAGACTCAGTCGTTCTTTCCAAAGAAGAGCACAGGGAAAAGGAAAACGAATAACTGCACAAGAAACCCGAGAAACACGACATTAAACAACTAATGAAGGTTAAAATCACTGCAACGTCACACGGATGTCGTGTACTCCTAGTGGGATGTGGTGAATATGGTGCTTCGCTTTTGCGGTCTTCTTCCCCAAACCTACATTCCCGTCTGATCATGTGAAAATCATCAGACAAGCCCAGCTGAAGGAAATTCTGTAAGATATCTGGCCCCAGATCCTCCAAACAGTCAAAGTCATGACAAACAGAAGACTATTACAGACCAGAAAGACGGTAGAGACAGCTAAATGCCATGGGGCCCTGAATTGGATGCCGGGAAAGAGGAGGTTAATGGAAAAACTGCTGAAATCAAAATTAAGTCTGGGCTTTAGGTAACAGTAATGTACCTATGTAAATTTATTAGGTTTGTTAAGTGTATCATGGAAATACCAGGTGTTAACAGCGAGGAAAACTAGGTGAAATACATATGGGAACTCACTATATTATCTTCGCAAGACTTCTGTAAATCTAAACATATTATAAAAGGAAAAACTATGTTTTTAAAAAAGAATGACAGAAATATTAAAAAACAAAACAAAAAGGTAGATGTGAGGTACTGTTCACAAGCGTGAATATCTTAGAAAATAAAAGCCCAAAAATGTATTACATACAAGCACAAGAATTTTGTGTGGACCTGGGTAAGTTTCACCTAGCGAACTCTTCTCCAGCCTTGTGAAAACTCTGAAAACCCCCTTCACATACTGGGCTGATTACGTGTGTCAGCAACCACGATTATAATGAGTACAGACAAGTTTATGGCTGTAAAAGCAAAAGTGAGATGAAGGAGAAACGTGGATTCTGTCTTTGAAATAGGTGACAAAAGGTTCCACCATGTGAGAACTTACTTCCCAGACCCTGAGTATCACTTGCTAGAAATACATACTTGGTAGGAAAAAAAAAAAAAAAGAAACGCTAAAATAAAAAACATGTGTGAGCGAAGCACTATGAAAGGATAATTTATATCTCCAGGGATTTGGGGAAGTAACTAAAATAGTCAAGGAGGCCTGTATTTCATTCATTTAACAAAAGTTGGAATAAGAACCACTGGGTCATGCCCATTGTATTTATTTCTGTATTCCTGGGGTCCAAACATGTGAGATATGGATGAATGAATGAATGAACGAATGAATGAATGAAAAAACATGATGGAAAGATGAAAAACTTAGAATTGTAGGAAATACCACAACATTCATTTTAGTAGGGGAGAGGCTTATGAATGGCTCTGATATTTAAAATAAGAGATAAAAGCATTAAGAGGTTTAAATAAAGAATCACAGAGGTTTTAATCTGAGGTTAGATAAAGACCAGCCATTTATGTTAAACTTTCAAGTACTGTTAGGACTTGACCATGAGATATATTAAGGTTCATTTATTCTCTGGTTTTGTGTGTGGTACAAAGTGCTTGCTTAAAGCAAGAACATCAGAGTTTGCATCTCAGCTCCACATCTGACCCCCACACACCTAACTTCTATAGTTTCAGTAACTTTACCAGCAACACAGAGAGGAGGTGACTACTTATTTCCCTCACTGCTTTGCTGGAAAAATTAAAATAGATAAAATATGTAACAAGTGTGGCAGAGCAGAGTGGCTAAGAATGGCACATGACTATGAATCTAGAGGAAAGTGATTGAAAGTTCACTGTTCCTAGTCTAGATGGGCCACCATCTATTTGGTCTAGCCATTCCACTAGGTAATGGCATTTTAACAATGCCTGGTGAGACTATGCTGTCTCTAATAGTGGGATTTTAGATAAGGGAGAACAGGTAGGAACTTCCCAGATCCCTGACAAGTACAGTTTTCAGGTGACCAGCCCTGAATGTAATAAGCCATCCTCTACTGTTAAGATTTACATTGGTGGTTACCAAGATACTCATATATTGATACCCCAAAGCATAATTTCCATCCCTCCACTTAGACTGGTTGATTTACACATTGGTTTATCCTCATAATAGATAGTTTTCAATAGCAGTTCCCTAAAATGATTTAGTGATATAACTTCCACTTTGGATTTACAAAGTCTGGTCAGATGCTGAATAATGACTCCTTGTTTTCTCAAATGTAAGACAGATAGCCAGAAGTCTGGAAGGGTCATGAGTAACCAGTAGGGAGTGTAGTATCTGTAAAGCAGTTGGTCATCTGAGAAATCTCGTCACAGTTCCAGTATTAGTCAGTTGACCTTCAATTTTCTCTCAGACACTCCAGAAATCCTGCAAGCTCATTATTTAAACACACACACACACACACACACACACACACACACACACACACGGATTCCTGTGGCTAAAACTTTAAAGTCCAGGTCATCTATTTTAAATGTCTCCATCCTAGGCATTCGGTGGTCTTATGTCCTGGTTTTTTAGTTAGAATTTAGAAGCTTTCACAAAAGCTGGGGAAAGAATAGCAATATTAGCCTTTAAAACATGTTTTCACTTGATTTCATTATTTAATGGTCACAATAGGAAGCTGTGGGTCAACCCATCATCTCTGATTTCCAGACGAAGAAACTCAAGCTGAGAGAGGTTAAGTGACTTGTTCAAAGTAACAAGGCAAGTTAGTAAGTCTTTTAACTCTGTGTCTGGAAATTTTTCCCCACTATGCCCTGCTGTTAATACCTCAGTGGGAATTAATTTTAATTAGTGCTTCCTTCCCAGGGCTATTGGCTTTTAAAATAACATAGCAAGTAAAAGGACGCATTCATTAATGTTGGAATTTAAGACATTATAGAATTTGAGTAAGTGGATATTTAAAGAAAGCAAAAGGACCTTCTGGGTGTTCCACAAATCAGATAAAATTTAGGTGAAGAGTACCTACTTACATGTAAGATTTAGTTTGATGATGTCATTCAGCTATGACCCCACCTTATTAGTAATATCATACATATTTAAATTCCTAAATAATTTAAGATTCTTTTCTGGCTCCAGTAATCGTGAGTCAGGACAGCATCTGTACCATTACATTCTGTCATCATGATCATTGGCAGACCAAAGGACAACTGTGTAAGGGACCATGGGGGTGTAACGTGAAAGCATGAAAAGCTCTAATGATTATATAATAGTTCTACCACTATATCTGACATTTTAAAAGTCAGCAATTGATAATTCCTCATGTTGATAAATCAAACATCATCTATGCAGATCTTCAAGTTTGGGTATGAAGGGAACAAAACCTACTAATCAGAATCAAAGATCTTAGAATGATTTTTCCCCCCAGCTTTACTGAGATATAATTGGCATAGAATGATTTGAACAATAGTGCTGTCGGGAAGGGAGTCATTAGTAGAAATGTTAAACATTTTGATCTTTGAATTTCTGTCATGGATAGAAAAAAGTACAGTGGGGGAATGAAGCACGAGAGACTATGGACTCTGAGAAACAATCTGAGGGTTTCAGAGGGGAGGGGGGTGGGAGGATGGGATAGGCTGGTGATGGGTAGTAAGGAGGGCACGTATTGCATGGTGCACTGGGTGTTATACGCAACTAATGAATCATGGAACTTTACATCAGAAACCAGGGATGTACTGTATGGTGACTAACATAATATAATAAAAAAAATTAAAATAAAAAAAAAATTGTAGATTCTACACTCAAAGTCATTGGAAATGTCTTAAATATACCCGTCCCTTTGTGACTCCAGTCATTTTGTAGTTCTTTCCCAAATACTGTGTATATACATTATGCGTGATTAAAAAAAAAACTACACACACACACACACAAAAAGAAAAAAGTACAGTAAATAAGCCATACACTGTGAGTTTTTAATAAATACCCAAATCGTTTTAGGAAAGCATAAATAAACAATGAAACCTAAGGATATCTGGGTGGCACAGCTGTGAAGCATCCAACTCTCGGTTTTGGCTCAGGTCATGATCTCAGGGTACTGAGATCAAGCCCCACCTCGGGCTCCACGGTCAGAGCAAAAGCTGCTTGAGATTCTCTCTCTCCCTCTCCCTCTGCTCCTCCATCCCGTGCTCGCTCGCTCTGTCTCTCCCTCTCTCTAAAATGAGTAAATAAATCTTTAAAAATAAGTACACAAACTAACAATGGAACCTGGATGGTGCTGACGATCGTGAAGAAGATGAAGCAGCTCTTGACACATACACATAGAGATCAGGTAGCCCCAAAAACGAACTCGGCAGGGAAATGCTAAAAGAGCACTGTACTGTGGGTTAGAAGACTTTAAATCCAGGCGCGCCTCTGCCATTCACCAGCTTTGTGGTCTTGGGCAGTCATTTAATCTCCTAGTCTCAGTTTCCTCCTCTAGAAATTATCCAGTACATTAGATTCCAAACCTTGGCCCGCCCTCTGTCATATAAAACATTCCTTGGTAAAGAGGCAGAAAAATTTTGATAAGTACTCATTCATCTAGCTTAACCTTCATACTGTGCTTCATGCTCTGGAATCAAAGATAATTACAAAGATAATTATCGTCCCCTAGTCCTATCCCCATTCTCTCACCTCCCCCGGGTTTACGAGGCTTACGCAGTCCAGGGTAGAGGTAAATTCATTCATGAGAGAAAAAGCACAGCACAATGGTTGGGACTATGAGCTCTAGATACAAACTGCCCAGGTGTGAATCCCCACTCTTGAACAAGTCACATTAGCTTCTCTGCACCTCTTCTCTGTGCCTCTTCTTCCTCCGCTGTAAACTGGCATGACACTAGCCCCCAACTTGTAAGTGTTAATAGTAATTTATTCACATTACTCTTAGAAAAATATCTGATATTTACATGTACTATATAAATGCTTATTAAATAAGTACCATAAAACGTTTTAAGTGGTATAACAGATGTATTCACCAGTGCTTCTTAACCAGGGTAGTTTTGCCCAGCAGAGGATATTTGGTAATAGCTAGAGACATTTTTGGTTGCCATACTGAGGATGCTGCCAGCATCTAGTGAGCAGACGTTAGGCATGCTGATCAATATCTTACTAGGAACAGGAAAGACACCCATAACAAAGCATTATCCAGCCCCAAATAGCAACAGTGCTAAAGCTGAGAAATGCTGGTATATACAGAACAGCAATGAGAACCAAGGAATTATTTGGGCTAGCAGGAGGTGGGAAGACATTGTAAAGATGAAATTAAATAGGTGTTTGAGGAAGATACAAGGCCATTCCAGGCCTAGAAGATCCCGGGGCCAAAGGCAATGAGATGAATTCCAGGTGTGGCCTGAGTCCCTGAGAATCTAAAACTGATTAAATTATTTCCTAAGGTATCAAAGAACTCGTAATCAATGAGTGCATATTTTGCATTATTAATTCACTTCGTCCTCATCACAACATTGGAAAATACATATTATTATCCCCATTTTACAAATAAGAAAATGAAAGCATGGGAGAGTTTTGAAACTTGCCAAAGGCAGCATAGCTAGTAATGATTTTAGTATAGCTTATGATTAAATTTCTAATTCACAAAGTCTTTTTTTATAGATCACATCATGCCAAAAGAAGTGTCTGATGGTTTGCAAAACACACACACACACACACACACACACACACACACACACACACAAACATACACACGTAAGACTGTTAAATAGAGGAAAATAGCATTTCAGTGTTATACACATAAAGCCTTCAACAAGTAAAAGGGAACAGAAGTATGAAAAATATTTGGTCTTTTACGAAGTAAGTAGAAGAGTAAGAAATTTGACTCTGTGCTCCTTCTAAGCCAAAGTGAGGAGGAAAACATCATTAGACACAAAGCTATTGTGGTCTGATAAAAGGATATCAACTGATGGTATTCAAGTGGTGGCAAATATTCCCCAGGAACTCTTCTCTAAACGGAGCTCACCGTAAGGGACACTGTTGTACAGCTGAAGGACTCTTAAGCAGACACATCAGGCTGCGTGTCTAGCGGCAGACTTAGGCTATTCTTTCTCCTATGATTAAACATTTAGTTATTTGAGGATGCTGGCAGAGTTTCCTAACTTCTATGATTTTCACCTTAAAAATGGAGTGATGACATATAGAATCTAATCAGCATGTGAACAACAAGAGATTTCCTTAACTGTCCTCATATCGTGATGTTGGTTTAACTCAGCTGGAAAGCCTGGAGCAATGATTAGGTCTGTTGCTAAGGATTAAGGCACTGATTTATGGACGGAAAGAATGTCACCTACTTGTCCACGAAGGGCTGTTCTTCTCAGCTGGGCAGCCAAGGGCTCAATTCCTCTTCCCTTCCAAACCAAGGAAAATGTTTTAATTATGACTTAAACAACTGTTCTGGACAAATCCAGAAATAGATTGCCATGGGAATTCTTCTCTCTAAAAGGAATGGCAAGAGTTTACCATAAATACATGTTTAATGTATGTTCTGCTTATATCCCACATCCCGTAGCTTTGAGGAAAAAGGCAGCATAAAATTACTTTACTGATGATATTTTTAGCAGGCAATTTTTAATTTATCCAACCAACATGTATTGAACACCTAAGTTGGGCCAATGTCTTTTCTACCTGGATTCTTCTTTTTTTTTTTTTTAACATCACATCAACCCATTACTTGGATCAAGAGAAGAATAGTAAACTATTACACAACACATGTTATGTAAACATAGCATAGCACACGCATTTCTTCATCTAGCATTTATCAGGGACCTCCTATGTCCTAGAATTTGCCCTGAAATCACACAATAGGCAGAAACACCAAATTTTTCCAAAACACATCTATTGACATTGACTGAATTTTTCTCCTCATACCTGTGAGCTCACTTTTCAGCAAACAAAATTGATTTTTCATCTGGCTTTCTATAGGGTAATGGGTTTCAAATATCTTCACTCAATACAAAGCTGTTCTCAGCCAGCAGGAAGACTCGTAATACCGTTAGGTAAGCCTTTAGCCCTAAAGCCACTGGACACCAAAACAATTCATATCTGCTCTGATATTTTATTTACCAACTCTACAAGCATCCACAGAAGTGAAAAGTCTGATAAATGTGCCCTCTTTTCTCCCAGCAGTCAAATCCCTCAGCACTGTGGTTTGGTTGAAAAATAAAACTGTGATGTGCTTCCAAATAGCTGCTGCTTTTTATCAAGCAGGCTGGCTGTAAGTGTACACTCCCCACAACACAACACACACACACACACACACACACACACACACACACACCAGGTTTCCTTTTTCCTTCTCCTCTCTCCCCTCCCCCTCAACAAACTTGATCTCTGGAGAAAATCTGTACAGAACAGAATCAAAGGCGAGCGCTATGCTGCTGTCTTCTGCAAACCAAACGTCACCCCATCGTGCTGTTCTAACCGAGGGGTTCAGAGACTGAGAGAGGAGCAGCAAGCCCTGTCTGGACTGCGGTTCGGGGTCGGAACATGAAAAGGAACATGGGAGGTGCCTGGAAGAGCTCAGTGTTCCTACCCTTGAAAGAAGTGTCTAAGCACGTTTGAGTTAAATCAAGTTGACAACACTGCAAAGTCCTGGAAAACCAGGTGCTTCGAAGCCAACTTTTGGAATCCAAAGGTCCTGTGAGGGGAGCCTGGGAAGGGAGGGATAGTTTTTCCTGACTCAAAATTCAGGGTTGCTGCCTGTGTAGACAAAAGTCCAAGGATATTTGTTTGTTTGCAGTGGAAGAGAAGAGGTGTTCAACATTGCATCTCTCTTCCTTTTTACCTTGGAGTTCTGGAGATGAGGCTGCCCTCTCCTGCCTTTACAGAAATTATCTGACCATCTTCCTCCCAGAAAGGCCAACAGTCTCGGGCTCAGCGGGCCCAGTAACACTGACTTGTATCTGAAACGTTTTGACAGATAAATAATTCTTGGCTGATATCCTGGGTTAAATATCATCAACCCCTCCCTCCACCTGCCAGGGCAGCTGCAAAATATCTGACCCTGGTGAGCGAGGTCCAGAACCCAAGAAAGTGGCAGTATCACCACCAACTGATCACCGGGTGATCTGTTCTCAGGGACACTCCTCACAATGGCTTCAGCCCCTCAAAGAATGTAGCTGGAATTTGCAACTCGGGGACAAGCTGGTCTTCACATTTATTTTTAAAAGCCCATCAATATGGAACCAGGTCTTGGTATGTTTTTAGACCACGTTATGAGGAATCCCACCAAGGAATGAACTAGTCACAATACCTGCTTTTTCTCGGTGAGCACAGTCAGGAGTTGAAATGGTTCTTTGTTTTTTGTTTTAATACAAAATGCGTATGCTGTGAAAACTGGAATCTCTTGTCCTGAGTACCTTAGAGAGAAAAGTCATGAGGCATAAACTGAAGAGATAACTTGATTTGAAAGAGAGATCAGAGAGATTCTGTAGGAAAGAGAGATAAGTAGAGTAGGAGGTGGAGTATACGTACAATTATCACGCTTATGGAAAGAGATAGTAGATAATGGGGCATCAAGAATAAAATTAATGTGGATAGATGACCATAATAATAATAATAATAATAATAATAATAATAATAATAATAATAAAGTTCCAGTTATAGAGTTCCTACCACGGGCTAGAAACCGTATCTGCAAGAAAAACATCGGAAGCCCTGTTTTAAAGATGATGAAGTTGAGGCTCAGGGAAAAACTAGCTCCACGATGTCATCAGTCCTTAAGCACACATCTGTCTGAAACTAAGGTATGTGTTAGTAAAAACCAGACACGCTCTCAGGCAGTTCAATGACATTCAGCTTCTCTTCTTAACCCAAGTTACACTACACACACCAGCAGAGATTTTGCTGAGCTTTACTCTGTAGTTTTTATAGAGAGAAACAGTGGTCGCATGAGTGTGTTTTTCAATGTACATACCCCTATCTAGAAATACTAACATAGTTCCAAAGAGACTTCTTTCATTCCCCAGGCTCCAGCCCCCATCTGTACCCATACCCTGTGCCATTTCTCTTGCCCTTCCAGACTGAGAATCATCGAAATAGTCAGGGAACTCAGTCCTCTATTACATACTCTGGTTCAGATATTTGGGCATTGCCAACATGCATTATACTGAAGACTAAGAAAATTCCGCTTTCTAAGATCGAATGGGTATGTGTTGCCTCGCTGTGTAGCAAATCTAACCATTGTGACGGGTACAGCAGAAGATGGATTTGAGAGGCTCCATGTTCATCACGGATCTGAATAAGGAGAAAAGAGTGTGAACGTGTGAGAAAGGGAGTGCCGGGTTTGAGTCTCAAGTTATCATTTACCACCTGTGTAAGAGAGCATGGCTCAGAGGTCTGACTGCCCGGATTCAAATTCTACCTCACCCATTAATAACTGTGACTTTTGGTTTGTTACTTTATCTCTGTGAGTCTCAGTTTTGTAACATATAAATCAGAGGTAATAACAGCACCTGTCTAGTGAGGATTAAATGAGACAATTGTAAGTTCTCAGAACGACGCTCGGCACTTGGTTCTCAATAAATGGTAAGTAACCATTACTATCATTGCATTATCATTCTTGGTAATACTGTGATTGCTGTTATTCTTGTGGTATATACTGTTGTCGAGTCCATGAAAACAACAACAAACAAGTATCAAAGCAGTTATTTTTTCAAAAGAAATTACTGTATTTGGCTGATTACATTAGCTTTATGAAAATAGAACTTTATGAAAAAGTGCAATAATTCACTCAAATAATCGTAAACTGGCAACTGATAAACCTGAAAGCGTATAATCAGCCCCAAAGACTCTTCACTGGCCACACCAAAGAAGGAGACCAACTATCCTCATATTGCACTTGACACAAGTCACGGAGGAAATCGGAGAGCCATTCTGGAAGTTAAGTACATCTGCTTTAGAGTTAAGCACACCTACCCTGAAATTCCAGCTCCGATAAAGTTCACTTCTCTTGTCTATATAACGGAACTAATAATAACTACCTTGAAAGCTGTTGTAAAAATTAAACACATAATGTCACAAAGTAATGAAAACTAACACTTACCGAGCTCTTATTTTATGCCACACACTGAGCTAGGCACTTTTAATGTATTAACTAATCTATTCTTCACAACTACTCTATGTGGTACATGCTATTTTAATACCTATTTTTGTCACTGCTAAATAAATCGCAACTTCAGTTATTTAAACCAGTGTCTTTACTGTGCTTGGCATTTGTTTTCAGAGACAAAGCCTTTCAAAGACTCTCCTCTTCCAGGCATCATTTCAGATCACCACATTATCTGCCCAGGTTCCCCACTGCCTGTCTTGCCTGAAGGGCTCCAAGCTGAGTGTGGGAGAAATTACCAGGGAGAAAAACCATTTAGTTTTACCTGGGTGACAGCAATTATGCAGAATGACAAAAGGAGCAGTTAAGTTACAAGTTAAGGATGATAATTCACTCTCCGCAGGGACTGTCACTCAGAAAGCCTTGAGAAAAACTAACAGCAAAACAATGGCAGGCTCCATTGTTAATAGCCATGTCCCCATGATGCCTTGGCATTCTGAAACAATAAGGCCAAAAATGCAGTCTGCTGTCCCTCCAAAGCTCCCCAAGCACATATGCTCTATCTCAAGCTGTCATTCCTTGGAGACTCACCATGGAATGGTCGTCAGGTCGTCCCTGTTAGCCATGGTAGCTCCATAGTAATGGCTCCATAGGACCCTCCAAATAACTTCCTTGCAATCAGAACTCACCAAGAGCTTTTAAAATACATGAACCAAGGAGTAGGAGAAAGCTGGATAGTGAAGTATAGATTTCCTCAATCACCATAGATATGAGGGTGGGAGTGGTTGTCAAGTCAGATCGTGACTATCATTACCTTTGCACACCCTGTGAAAAAGTGTTACTCTGAAAACCTCTGCCAAATAAATAGAGATAAATTGTGAATGCACGTATCTCCAGGAGTTAAAACATTTTACTGATTTCTAATCCATCAGCATTGATTTGAATATCTTCATCTTCCTTACTCATTGCTATAGTCTTAAAGACAACATCGAACTAGTTCATGGTAAGCTGATGGCAGGTGGCATATTTATCACTTGAGTCCACATCAATAAATGGAGTAAGGGAGACTAACAGTCTTTGAGGGCTTATTATGACCCAATACACCCACCTGTATACTAGCACATGCTAGGTAGCATAAAGATAAATAAGATTATGGAGCCAGCTTGCCTGGGCTCAAATTCCTGCTCTTCTACTTCTTGCTGTAAGATCTTTGGCAGGGAAATCTCTTAAACTCTATATGCCTCAGTTTCTGGAACTATAAAATAGGCATAATATTTGCCCCTAAGCCATATGGTTATTATTAAATGAGTTAATATATAGCATATGCTTTAAGCAGTGCCCAGCATATGATAACTGCTGGATAAACATTAGCTCTATGACTTATTTAGCACATTTAACAGCTAATTTAATCATTTCATCATTTTACTCCCATTTTTATTGATAACAAGACTAGTGCTCAGGGAAATTCCGTCATCTGCTGAAGGTCACATGGAAGAGCTGGGACTGGAACTATATCCAAACTGAATCCAAATATGTTTCTCAACCACTTGATTCTATTTCTCCAAGAGTAGGAGCTTTGGGAGAGAGTCAGAACTGAAATCAAATTGTTCACTCTGTGGCTTACCTGCTCTATGACCTAAGGCAAATCATCAAAATTCTGTTAAACTTAGTTTCCTCATCTGTAAAATGAAGATAATCATAACAGCTAATTTATAGGAGAGAAGTAAGGATCTGAAGAGATTTTTATGGCGAAACTAGCAGAACCATTTGTCATTCACCATGACAGGTGCTCTGTAGGTCACCTGGAAATAATGACATAACTCTCGCTTTGCTTTGGGAGGGAAGCAGTAGAGAGATTACAGGGGGGAATTTTGCATTAGATTTTATTTTTCCAAATAATTTCTTCCCAAAGAAATATTAGTATCAGTCAAAGGATTCATTAAACTTACATAAAATTTAAATTCAAAATCGTGTGACAATATGTATCACCCCAAACTGTTAGCCTCTAACACTCTTGATAGAGTGAGCTTAAAATTTCAAAGGTTCAAAGGATGCAAGAGTTTAACTTTCAGAAGTGTGTCCCAGCAAGAAGGAATCTAGGCAGCTGACACTCAGACATTAGTGTTCTGAACAATACATTTTTATTAAACACTTACTAGGTGAGGCACTGTGAACTGGAGTACCAGCCAAGTGGACAGAGTTTAGGTTGAAGTGCAAAAGAAGCTTGGAGGAGACCAGTCTCCTAGATGGGACACAATGAACAGAAATCTTATCAAAAGAGATACTTACTATGGTTTGTACCCGACACTTGGGGTGGGGAGGAAGGTGGAGAAAGAGCATGGTTGGGCCAAGAAATATTGAATTGGAGTGTAACTCATCCCAAGCACTACCATAAGGGTATAGTGAGGGATGGGAAGAAAGGTGAAAGAAGTCTCAATAGAGACTCACCTGTAAGACTAGCTGCTCTCCTCCGTGCTCCCAGAAGTTTCTGGGCCCTTCTCTAATGGCAATAGTGTTAACTACGGGCTGTTAATCTGTCTCATCCACCAGACACACTAGAGGTCCTTGTAGAAAAGGCCCAGATCTGGGCACCTGGGTGGTTCAGTTGGTAGAGCATGTAACTCTTCATCTCTGGGTTGTAACTTTGAGCCCCATGTTCAGTGCAGAGATTATTTTAAAAAATTAAAATCTTTAAAAGAAAAAAAAAAAGGCCCAGATCATCCATCTTGTGTTATCAGTTCCAGGTATGGTCCTAAAACATAGTGCCAGTAAATCTTTTTTGAAAAAGAAACAAAGAAGAGAATGATGGAATTTGTTATATATACTTTGGCCCTGCCAGTTTAGGCAATGATCCAACCCTGATCTTATAGGCAGAAGCTTGGAGAAATCAGGGCATGGAGATCAGGATAAAGTGAAAATCCCCCAAGCCAGTAATTCTTAAAGAAGTACTTGAAGAACTTATGAAAATATATATGATTCAGTCCATTCAAACCCAATGTTAGAAGATGCCATTTGGAGGGCACGGTGTAAGAATATGCATTCATTCATTCATATCTACATATCTCTTATGTGTGAAAGGCTTTACCAGTTGACGTCTTCAGACAGAAAACAACATAGAAACAAATTCTTCTCTAAAGTTTCTTATAGCTTATCATTGGCTCTGATATCAAGCAAAGAAGTTAAAAAAATTTAAAGTTAAAAATTATTTAATCATAATGTGATGGTTGCTACATAGAAAAATAGTAGGGTACATTCTGCTATAGACTAGGCATAGGAGGCATAAAATAGTTTGGGGACAGTGCCTTAAGGTGATTCAGATATATCTTCCATTGAAAACTACTGCTTTGGGCCTTTCTTAATTTCTTTTGACTCTTATTTCTATGATCTGTTTTTTTTTTTCATACATTAAATCCACTTATTTGAAAACACCTTTACATTTCTTCTCCCAGTGGGTTGAAGGCTCTCCAAGTCCTGTGAGTGAGTGGAACGAAGTAAACACTGAACTATGGCTGGATCCCAAAATAATGGGGAAGCAGTTAAGTCAATATAAACATGTAAACTTTCATGGTCTTTTCAACCCAAGCCTCCTAAACAGTAATCTGTACAACTCTCAGGACACCCTATCCCACTTCCAGCCGAGGAACTGTAATTCACTTTTAACCATCCATATGACAAATAGCATGGAAAATCCAAAAAAGACATGACAGCCGAGGGTTCTAGCTCCTAATGTTGTGGCCCATAAGAAGTTACAGCCTATCGAAATGACCTTATGTCTCATATTTTCCCACTCCATTCTTTCACATCATCATGAATGTGATTAATAGCCAGAGTTTCTGGTGATGTCAGTAGAGACTCTGGCTTCATCTGAAACCCATGACAAAACTGAGTTTTTGTGTATCTAAGAGAAATAAGAACTAACTCTCACCTAAAGAAAATTACACGAACTCAGTGCAATCATAATTTTCTGAGATATCAGTTGCCTAAATTACATGTATAGACTTCAATCACTTCTGAGGAATCTGGGGGTGGGTTCTGAGTTTGTTGTTATGAATGGGTTTAGAGTAAACATTCAGAGTATATGTCCTAGCTGGTTGGACTCACCCCACCCCCCAGGTTTAAGTTCTCTGTTCCATGTAGGTGTTCTTTTTGATTCAGAGGTCATAGTATTGGAGGAAGAAGGAAAAAAGCAGCCTGAGTGTCATTTGGGGGCCATTTTGAGCTGAAGGATCAGGGATATAAAAATCCCTTCTCCAGTTGAGAAATCTCTAGAACGCTCTATACAGTAATCTATCATCTGCCACATCTTCCCACTTTTCCTGCCATGAGTTCCAGAGGTGTCTGACCCTGCTGACATTGGCAAAGCTTGCCTTTGACATCCAACAGTTTCCATTTCATCTCTATATTTCTCTACACTGACACACTGCACTCATGATAATGTTAAGCACCCTTGTTTCATTATTTTTAGGCATTTTGTAGGGCATAATATTTTTTAAAGCCAAAGCTATTTGTTACTCCTATCATGTTGTCTTTTTTCTTTCAAGTAAACCACAAATTCTTTTCACCAATGGCAAAATGAGCCCTTTCAAAGATTTCTCTGGGTCTTTTATCTTAGTCTTCTTATAAACATAGAGATGAACAAAATGTCAAATTCTGAATCAGTATGCTATGGTCTGAAGAGCACCAAATTGGATTTGAATCCTAGTTTTGCTTTCCAATGACCTTGAGCATGTGAAAGTCAGGCAAGGAATTACATATGAAGAACTATCTGGTCACTTATAGACCCATCCCTCAATTTCTAAAATCTATTAATTCTATGGTTTTTTGGAGCACACATAGTATAATTTCTAAGACATTCTCCAAAGAAATAAACACTGTATTAGATATCTGTGTGTTAATATTTATTTCAAAATCAAGACAGTAATGTTCTCCTTTACTGAGGCAATGGAATGAATCAGATCAGGATTTGAAAGCTACATTCTTCATCCAGCTGTTAAATAACATTTCTGAGTAACAAACAGATCCCTCAATTTTAAAACAAAGGAATAATGTCCTTCCTCAGTGGTTTTTGTGAGAATTAAACAAGGTAATGTACATGCAAATGCCTAGCATGAGACCTGACACACAGAGGTCAGAAAATAAATGATAGCAATTCTTAGTATTATTGACACAAAGCTTTGTTCTTTTCAAAGCCCATCTATATACATTATTTCATGCTAACAGACTAAGCTAATGCTGCCAAGAAATTTCATGTAAAAACATATCCCGGGGTCAGTGACATTGTAAAATTCCCATCTTGAAATGAAGAGACTGTCAACTGATTTTAATTTGTAGCAATAAACTCCTTCAACCTATGTTTCATTCATTCAAATATCTCCTTGACCCAAGAACTTTGTAGCAGGTTTGTCATATTTTATTTATGCAGTCATTAATATGGCAAATATTTATCAAGTATCAACTATGTGCCTGGATCTTATTTTATCAGAGGCTAGTTTCTTATATTGAAAAAGGACTGGGGGGAAAAAAGATTGTTATAGTACAGCAATGTGCTTAGTGGTGAGCTGATAGGAAGGAAGGAAGGAAGGAAGGAAGGAAGGAAGGAAGGAAGGCAGGAAGGAAGGAAGGCAGGCTTGAATAATTAATTGTTGAATTGGATATTAAAAATATTTAGTAACTATAATAATACTACATATTACGTTTCCACAGTGCAATAAGATTTACAAAGCCCTTTTCCCAAAACATACCCTGGCCTACCCAACTTGCTCTAAGCCTACTGAAATCACTGACATTCAAGCCACCTTTATTTCTAACCAAGATTCTTAATATTAGCCCCTCTTCGTCTCCATGTTTTCACTTTCTGCGTCCTTATATACATTTTCTACAGAGCAGCTAAAATCATCTTAGAGTGAAAATCAGATCATTTTACTTCCCATTTTGAAACCATCCAATGCCCTCCCCATATGCATCTCCAATGTTGTATCCAATAGCGACTCCCTGCCCTTCAGACCCCTGCTCAAGCCACAGCAGACTTGGGCTATTTCTGGAGAGGGCAGATCTGGTTCTTGCCTCAGAGACCCTCCACTTACTACTCACTGTGTCTGAAACACGCTGTCCTCTCGTCCTCTTGAGGCTGGCCCATTTTCATAACTGGATCTCAGCATTCTTGAGCACTCACTCTGAAGCTGCCCTGTCTAGCATCACTATCACACTAGATGACCACTGTTCTGTCTCCCTGGCTCTTTACCACTACTTATAAAAATGTCTGTTCGTGTGCTCATGTGCAATCTAACTTCTCCACCAGAATGGAAGCTCCTTGAAGGAAGGGATCGTGCTTTCTCACTGACAAATCCATCTCACAAGGAAACCAGCCGCAGGAAGAGTACAACACATAAGCAAATAAAGGGGATTGTAAATAGTATCTAGGATGATTTCTATTTCTGTTTTATTACATTTCTAGGCTGGAGAATTTGTTCATATAAGAAACTTCGCCCCTTGTTTCAAGACGCCTGAATCTACTTCTTAAAATATTATCTCATCAATAGTTAACAATCCGGGAGTTAGACTACAACACAACAAAAATACAATCATGTAACAAAACTGGATACGATTATTTGCCAAAATAATCAAAAAGAGACAGTAAGTGCTCTGATTTTGCATAAAGTTTAAGAAAGTATGTTACAAGAAGTGTTTTTTTCCTCCAGTAAATACTATCTATTGTTCTTTGAGTTCAAGTTGCCTGACTCTGCGGTTATTTGATTTTTCTGTTTGTTTAACTGAATGTCACATCATAGGGTCTCCTAAAATTGCTGTATTTCACATATTTATTTTGTAAATTAAACTTATTTCAAATCAGCTGTCTCTTGACCATGTTTTAAAATGTTCCAAACCCCTTAAGATAAATGGAGATACAACATTGGTGATATTCCAAAATCAGCATTGTGGTGGGGGAGCCAGGGGTCACTCATTTGGGAAAATTTTCACTTTTAGCAAAACTCAAAGAAAGTAGTTTATATGGCCTGTTTATCATTCATTTTCAAAAATAAAGACAAATAATTTGAATAAAATAACTTACAGGTATGTTTTAATAAAGCCTTCTAAAATGTTGAACCTAAATAAATATATATCCAAAAATATATTTCAATTACATAAAAATATTAGTAATAATCACTTCTCTATTTCATTAAAATGTGAAAATGTGTTATTATATACCTGAGATTCTGTTCAGTTTTTTCCACTGATTAATTCACTTAATTATTACAACTACTCTTTGTAGAAGATACTATTATTGTCTCATTTCACGTGCCCAGTGGTACAAGCTAGTAAGTTTTGCAACCATATGACCCCACAACTTACCCTTTGTTATAGCCTAGGCATTAAATGCATATAAAATTATATTCAGTGTCAAATAGAGCAGCATAAATACCTTTATAATTAAAGAAAACAGGAAAAAAATACTGAATGTAATCATTCAAGTCAAAATTTAAAATTAATTACCATAAAATCAACAAAAGAACAATGTAAGAAAAATATTTTAAGATTAAAAACAGCAGTAATTAGTGAATTAGAAAACTGAATATGAATTTTTTTAAATGCCTAGAACCAAAATTTCAGATTAAAATTTTAGATTAGGAACTCGGAAAAAAATAATTTAAAAAATACAAATTTAATGAAAAAGGATAAGACTACTGGAACTAATAAATGATTAAAGCAAGGTTGCAGGATTCAAGGTTAATATTCAAAACACAATCACTTTTCTATACATCAGCAAAAATCAAGCAGAATTTGAAATTTAAAATAAACTCTATTCATATTAGCATCTCCAAACATGAAATGCTTAAGTATAAATTTAACAAAATACATATAAGATCTACATGAGAGAAACTACAAAACCGATGAATAAAATCAAAGAACTAAATAAGTGAAGAGCTATTCCATATGAATGAATAGAAAGACTCAATATTATCAAAATATCACATCTTCTCAACTTCATATATAGATTCAAAGTAATCTCAATCAAAATCTCAGCAAATTATTTTTTGGATATCAATAAACAATTCTGAAATTTATATGGAGAGACTAAAGACAGAATAGCCAACACATTACTAAAGGTGATGAACAAAGTTGGAGGACTGACCCTACCTGACTTCAAGACTCACCATAAAGTTATAGTAATCAAGACACTATGGTATTGGTGAAAGGACAAAGAGATTGATATAACGGAACAGAGAGCCTAGAAATAAAGCCACATAAATACAGTCACCTGATCTCTGACAAAGGAACTATGGCAGTAGAATGGAGAAAAGATAACTTTTTCAGGGTGCCTGGGTGGCTCAGTCGGTTAAGCGTCCGATTCTTGATTTTGGCTCAGGTCATGATCTCAAGGTCCTAAGGATCGAGCCCTGCGTTGGGCTCCATGCTCAGCAGGGAGTCTGCTTGGGATGCTCTCTTTCCCTCTGCTCTTCCCCCCACTCACTTGCTCACTCTCTCTCAAATAAATAAATAAATAAATAAAATCTTTAAAAAAAGAGAATTTTTTCAGCAAATGGTACTGGAACAACTGGACATCGACATGCAAACAAATGATTCTAGATACAACCCTCACACCCTTCACACAAATTAACTCAAAATGGATCACAGACCTAAATACAAAATGCAAAAAATATAAAACTCCTAGAAGATAACACAGGAGCAAATCTAGATATTCTTGGGTAACTCCATGACTTTAGTTACAATACCAAAGGCACAAAACAAGAAAGAAATAATTGATAAGTTGGATTTCACTAAAATTAAAAACTTCTGCTCTGTGAAAGACAGTAAAGAGAAAAACGCAAGCCACAGACTGGGAGAAAATACTTGCAAAAGACATATCTGATAAAGGACTATGACACAAAATACACAAAGAACTCTTAAACAGGAAGAAAATGAATGAGCACTTAAAAAAAAAAAAAAAACTGGGCAAGAGATCTGAATAGACACCTGACCAAAGAAGATACACAGATGGCAAATAAGCACATGAAAAGATATCTAATATCATATGTCATTAGGGGATCAGAAATTAAAAAACAATGAAATACTACCACACACCTGTTAGAAAGGCCAAAATCCAGCTCCCGGTCAACCCAAGTGCTGGTGAAGATGTGGGGCAACAGGAACTCTTACCCACTGCTGGGGGGAATGCAAAGTGGTGCAGTCACTTCGGAAGACAATTTGGCAATTTCTTAGAAAACTAAACATACTCTTACCATATGCTCCAGCAATCATGCTCCTTGGCATTTACCCAAAGAAATTGAAAATTTATGTCCATACAAAATCTCTCCACAAATGTTTGTAACAGCTTTATTCATAATTGCCAAAACTTGGAAGCAACTAAGTCATTCTTCAGTAAGTGAATGGACAAATAAACAGTGATACCTCCAGACAATGGAATATTATTTAGTACTAAAAAGAAATGAGCCATCAAGCCATGAAAAGACATAGAGGAAACTCAACTGTATATTACAAAACGAGGAAGCCGATCTGAAAAGGCTGCGTACTTGTATGAGTACAACGACATGACACTCTGGGAAAGGCAGAACTACAGAGACAGTAAAAAGTTGGGGACTTCTTGGGCTGGGAGAGAGGGAGGGATGAACAGGAGGATTTTTAGAGTAGTGAAACTTCTGTATGATACTGTAATGGTGGATACATGGCATTATTCATTTGTCAAAATCTGCAGACTACATAACAGCCAAAATGAGCCCTAACATAAACTACAGACTTGGAATGATAATAATGTGTCAATGTAGGTTCTTCAATGGTAACAAATATACCACTCTGGTGAGGAATGTTCATAGTGGGGAAGGCCGTATATGGGAACTCTATACCTCTCCTCACTTTTGCTATGAATCTAAAGCTACTCCAAAAAGAGTCTGTGTAAAAGGGGGAGGGGATACGACTGATATGGAAGATATCACAAGTTTTATGTATTCTTAAAATTGGTTATTTCCACGGTAATATGCACCAAAATTTATCCAAAACGTAACAGAAGACCTTAACAAAAAAATACATAGAAACAATTTGAATAGGTTATCGAAGAATTATTCGATATTAAGACTAAAAACTGGGGGCTCCTGGGTGGCTCAGGCAGTTGAGCAACCCACTCTTGATTTCATCTCAGGTCATGATCTCAGGGTCGTGAGACTGAGCTCTGTATCAGGCTCTCAGCGCTCAGTCGGCTTGTCTTGCTCCCTCTGCCCCTCCCCCCAACTCACACTCACGCTCTCAAATAAATAAATAAATAAATAAATAATATCTGTTAAAAAAAAAAAAAAAAGTTTAAAAACCAGAGAGAGCTCACAGGCTTTTTTACTCAGTTTTTTCAAGCTTTAAAGAACAGCTAGTTCCTATATGGTAGTTACAATATAGAAGAAACGAATAAAGACACATCAAAATATTAGAAGTGGGGGCGCCTGGGTGGCACAGTGTTTAGGTGTCTGCCTTCGGCTCAGGGCGTGATCCCGGCGTTGTGGGGTCGAGCCCCGCATCGGGCTCCTCCGCTATGAGCCTGCTTCTTCCTCTCCCACTCCCCCTGCTTGTGTTCCCTCTCTCACTGGCTGTCTCTATCTCTGTCGAATAAATAAATAAAATCTTTAAAAAAAAAATATGAGAAGTGGACATCTACAGGTGGCAGACTCTAAGAAATTATTTTCTTCCGTCTCATTTAGTTTTATTAAGGGTTTATGCAATCCATGCATATAATACGCATTTATGTAAAATAATGTAAATAAAATTATGTAAAATAATGAACATAAATTTTTTGAAACTAAAGTGTATAAACAGAAACACTTGATTTATAGCCAATACCTAAAAGTAATATATATATATATATATATATATATATATATATATATATATATATATATATATATATATAAAACAGGGCATGAACTCCTGTGTTAAAAAAATTATCTTAATGAGAACTGGACATTAAAGCCTAAGGAGAAATGGAGAATTAAAACAACTTGGAAGGATAATGCACATGTAATTAAATATTAAAATATTCATGCAAAATGTTGTATGTTATCAGTAGCACCCACTTTTCTCATGGATAGATTATGATCTGTGAGGGCATGGGTCATGTATCCCTCAGGTCTGTATCTTAGTAAGCAAAGTAAAGGCAGGGATTTTGTTTGTTTGTTTTCTCCAGTATATCCCCAGACCTTTAATAGCCTCTAGCATATTGTAGGCACAAGGTAAAAAGGTAAATCTTTCTTGGATGAACGATTCATCATCTAGTAAAGAATACCTGTGTGTGCACACACAACATGCAAATATATAATTTCAATATTATATTTCAAACTTGATGAGAAACTTCATTCTTATATAGTCTATCTTTGGATACTTCTGCCTGCTTTACTTATCTGCTTATTTCTAATTCTGCAAGTCATTACTGCTGATCACCCAATATTTCTGACTCCCTGTCTTCCAGGCACATGGTGGGACTCTAGTCACTGGGCCCCCTTGTAGCTAGATGGGGTCATTTCTGTCTAATGAGCTACAAACAGAAACAATAGGTGCTGAAGTATTTCATTATTAATGTAAGCTACTTTAGCACTCTTTTATCTATCTGTTATGATAACCTGTAATGCTCAAGATGATACTGTTTCATTAGCCTGAATCCTTGAGTCAGGAACTGTGTACAGAGCTCTCAGGCCACCTGCAATGGTCTGCAGAATGAGCAAAATGCTAACTAAACCTTTGTTGTTGTAGATCATGAAGATGTTAAGATGTTTTTTGCTATAGAATATCCTAGTCCATCCTGCATGATACACTCATTAGTAGAAAACTTTAAATTATCATAACTTTATAACAAGTCTTAATATCTAGTTTGACACATTTTCCTTAGTATTGTTCTTTTTCATAATCTTCTGAGCTATTATCCCACATTGGTTTTCAGTGAAATCTATCTGTGTTTTAATTTGGTTTGTACTGAGTTTATAGATGAATTTTGGGTGAATTTAAACTTTTACTATATTGAGTATTCCAATATAACAGTGTTCAATTACTTAAAGCTTCACTTATGCTCAATAGAATTTTTAAAAACTTGTCTTCATATAAATCGTACATATTTCTTAAGTGCATTTCAAGGCAGTTCATCTCTTTTTTTATCATTCTTATATATGGGAACTTTCCTTCTATTATGACTCTTATCTGGTTGTTTTTATACAGGAAAGATCTTAATGTTTTATATATCAATTTTTGAACTACCTAAATAAAGTCCCTTAATTTTTCTTATATTTTCTGTATTCATTTTCATTGTCATGTTTTTAAAATGTGTAGAAACACAAAAGATATTAATTTTACCTCCTCCTCTGACATAGCTATACCAGCATCATTTTTAAAGTCGTATTAAGTAGGAAATATTTATACAACAAAAGAGTGGAGAACAAGAGACCATAAAATAAAGTTCTAAATCACATGGCACCAACTGTAAGTGGTATAAATAGTTTTGAAATTAAAATGAAGGATTACCACGACTTAAAAGGTCATTATGTTGAGAAAAAGTAATTTTCCATAAGAAATACTCGAAGCTACATAATTGCAAAAGTATTTTACTGCTGAAAAACAACAGTGAAATGAGGTATTAAAATCTGTACATTTTACTAGTTCTGACGTTGGCCATAGTCAGCAATATGTTTCCCTACTTATGCATGCAGACCATAACACACCCAATTGAGTGTTTCCACATGGTTTCTGCAAATTGTTGTATTTATGATTTGTTGCAATTAATATTTAGGTCTGCTTCTTAAGTCCAAACATTACAGGCATTTAGGCAAATCTCTCCCTGCAAATTCTGCAGATGTCAGGGCTACACCAATCCTGGCTTTGTTTCCTTTGGTCTGTATCTCTTTCTTCTTGTTGGTTTCCCTGACATCGTATCTTTTACAGAATTATTTATGTCCTAGTGCCTGACCTGTGGTGAACATATTTCAGTATCTCCACTCCATTCCCATTTCTTGTGCTCAAAAAATGAGTGATGTTTGTGAGCAATTGAATTTGGTGTTGCCTTTATTGACAAACAGGCCCAAGGTCTGGGGCTGAAGAATGAGTCTTGGGTGTTAGGGAACATTTCTAAATTACAACACTTTGAATTCCCAGTAGTTGGTTCTTCCAGCCCACAGCTCCCTCCTTTGGGGGGGGGGGGTTGAAAATTTAAGGGATGTTTTTGTTCTCATAATGAGGTAGAGAAGAGTTACTGGCTTTTATTGGGTATGGCCAGAAATGCCAAATATCTTGCAATACAAACTAAAGAATTAAACTGCCTCTCTAAACCAAAACCCAAACCAAATTAAATAAACGAAAAATATTTGCAACAGCCTACATCCTTAACACTGCCTCCTCATCAAGGAAATAAAAGATATTTGCTCCAGATCTGATTCTCACTTCCTAGCTAGCAACCTGCACTCCTTCCAGGCCTACAGTAGTCGGATCGCACTTTCTACTTCCTTTCAAATAAGCATAGTTTATGGTTCGTTTCGGCCGGTGGGATGTGAAAGGAAGTGACACGTGTCACCTGCAGGTGCAAGCTTTAAAAGCCAGTGCACAGTTTTCCAAGTTCCTTTCTTTCTTTCTTTTCTTTTTTCCCCCATTCTCCACATGGTAAAAGCATGTGTCCGGATAAGGCTCTGACATCCTGGGATCCTGAGAGAACATAGGAAGCCTCTGCCTAGCCATACTGTGTCTATAACCTGACCAAGAAATGAACATTTATTGTACTAACTCACTAAGAATGTAAGGTTGCTTGTTACTGCGTCAGATCCTAGCCTACCCTCGCTGATATGTCCCTTGGGACAAGAGGAGTCAAATCACCTCTGTGTACCTCGTATGGACTGCACTGCATCCACCCCAAATTCATAGATTGAAGCCCTGACCCCAGTGTGGCTGTATATGGAGACAGGAACTTTAGTAGGGAGTTATTTAAGGTGAAATCAGGTCATAAGGGTGGAGTCCTAATCCAATAGGACTGGCATCCGTGTAAGAAGAAGAGAGGCCAGGGAGGCACACACACACAGAGGAAAAAGCACATGTGTGGCCATGTGAGGACGCAGTAAGAAGGCAGCAGTATGCAAGCCAAAAGAGAGGCCTCAGGAGAAACCATACCTGCCAACACCTTGATCTTGGATTTCCAGCCTCCAGAACTGTGAGCACATAAATATCTGTTGGTTAGGCCATTCAGCCTGTGGTATATTGCTATGCAGCCCTAGCAAACAGAGGGCCAGTTCTACCATCTTCAGAATAGTTCCTTCAACTTCTTTTAATTATACACTCAGCTTTCACCAACCAACCTTGTCCAGATCTTAATCCAACCCCAGCATCCCTGAGTGTAACTGGAAGCCTCCCATTTACATAGGGAAGATGCTTTAGAGTTTCATTTGAAATGACAGTCAGTCCTAAAACCTGGGTTCGAATCCCTGCTCTCCAGTGGGTTGTGTCTGTGTTTTAATCCCAGCTCTTATCTCAAACTCATTGTGAGATCTTGGGCATATTACTTTCTTTGTGCCACAGTTAGCTCAGCTTTAAAATGAGGGGCTAGAAGCTATAAGAGCTCTTAGAACCTCTTATAGTGGTTGTAGGAGGATACAATAAGACAATGAAAAATAAGACACTTAGGGTAGGGCTTTATTTATAAGGCACACCAAAATGAATATTATTTTTTGTTATTATAACTTCTAGATTGAAAGGTCTTTCATTTTTGATTGACTACATCAGGAAAAGTCTTGATAAATTGGTCGGCTCTCGGGTGAAGCCGGCAAAGGACTTGTGTGACCCCGGAGAAAGTATCTCCTTAAAGGTGGCACCCTAGTTGTCTCACTTGCCTTCGCTCCAGATCTGGCCCTGATAAACCTGGCAAACTTTGCGCTTCAGCTGCCAAGTTCCTTTTCCATTATCAGCCTCTACAGCAGGTGGAATTCTTGAGCTGAGGGCCCTACTCAGGCAATGGGTATTTTCAGGATACTAGTCCCAGCACTCTCTCTGCTGGCAATGTGGTAGCAAGATTCTCATACACCCTACACTCAATTCTACTCAATTTATAAAGTCTGAAACCCTTTAAGTCTCGTACGCAACAATGATGACAAATTAAAGTTCAATGGGCGATTTACTCTAAAAATCAAAGAACATGTAAGACCATTTAGAAATGCATGAAAGAGCCAGAGCATGCAGGGTTTGGTAACAAAAAGCTACCAGATATTTTATTTGAATTTTATAACAAGAAAATAAAGGCCAAAGATGTGTTCCTTTTCACACTAAAGGAAATAGCTTCTATCAGCTAGAAGATCAGCTCCAATAACTTCGGGGATCTATTTGGCTTTATTAGGTCTGTTGCCATTGTGATGGGCTAGGAAGTTTCTTTTGAAGAAAAGTAATTACTGTACCAGAGCCTCTAGTCAAAGAAATGCAATTGTGTTAAAAAATCCACTTGCTCAGCACAATTTAGGCTCTCCGTGCCTTTCCATAAGTTGGATCGATAGCTAGCAGATATATAGATCTCGACGATTGGTTAGAACTTAAATCTTCTCCCTTACATTTTCTAGTGATGCTACAATGAAAGAAAAACCGCTGTGTGAAACTATTTACCAAAAACCTAAATAGCATTTTATCACATTTACAAAGTAGTCACGAATGTATCATGGGGGTGTTGAAGCAGAAAAATATAGGAAAGAATATTTGTTGAACATGTACCTTTGGCCAGGCACTGCAAAATGTGATGATTTGACTTACATGATTTGAACGCTACGATTCTCACTAATACCACATGGGTGTGGGTGGATGATGCCTGAGTCACCCTCCGTAGGAAACATGAAACTAAAAAGAAAGAAATGAAATCTGAACCATTGCTGAACAATTACCCGGTGTAAGTTTCAAAAATTGATGTTTGTGGGTTCCTGGGTGGCTCAGTGGGTTAAGTGTCTGCCTTTGGCTCAGGTCTTGATCCCGGGGTCCTGGGATCGTGCCCCGCATAAGGCTTCCCACTCAGCGGTAGTCTGCTTCTCCCTCTCCCTCTGCCGTTCCCACTGCTTGTGCTCTCTCGCTCATTCTCTCTCTGTGTCAAATAAATAAATAAAATTGTTTAATAAATAAATAAATAAATAAATAAAATAATAATTGATGTTTGCTTGAAATCCCTATGATACATTCCTTACAGCTGGCAATATCTCTATCTAGATGTGTGGTAAATTGTATATGGTTTGAACAAGTGTTCAGCTTTCTTAAGTAACCCCTCTATCTTTCTAAAGTGCCTTTGAACGACACCCACTTGCCTGTTATGGAGAAATTTTGAAACCAGATAGATGCACTCAAAACCACGGCAGTGAAATTTTCAGGCCCAGAGTGGGCCTCATCTTTTCCTGAATGGCACTTGACAAGTTTTATTTCTGATATGTTCTCTCTAGCACTGTTGCTTTCTAAAGTGAGGACCACCTGACACAATTTTTAAAAAATTTTTTCAAGAAGAACCACCATTTCCTCGTGTTAGGTTTATGTTCGCTGGGTCCTGAATTTCCTTCCAACCAGCTCAGTGAACTCCCCCAAGCAAGAATCTTTATTTAAAAAATTAATGCAGAACAAATTCAGTTTAGCATAATCTGACGATTTAACTCTCGTAATTCTGAAATGGGGAATACAAATTAAAAGTAAAGTGATATCTTCTCTAATGTTGTGCCGTAGCAGGCCTTCATTTGAGGGGAAAAAATCCATCTGGCCTTAATAAAGACTGGTGCTTTCCAGGTTGTTGGGGTATATTGTTTCTTTTACATTTTTATAGTAAGGGCTAATTTTTAGTGCTGTGGAACCAAAAAAAAAATTATTTTATTTTTAAAAGAGGCCAGTCTTATTGATTCCATAAGTCTTCATTAAAAAATAAATGAATAAGTGCCGAGCATCTCCTCTGAGACAGTGTGATAAGTCCTACGCCAGAGAGAAGTGAGATGTGCATGCAGGAGGGAACCCGCAGGTTAGGCAGAGCTCCCCGGAGGACAGGGACCTGGGTCAAATTTTGCAAACAGGCAGCAATTACCAAGATGAAGAATGGGAGGAAGGACTCTGCAGGCAGAATGAGAAGTGAATGCAAATCACATTACTGAGGTCTGATTATGATGCATTTTCATCTAAATCCCCGTACGTTCTCAGAGGTCTCATGAGCATCCCTCATCGGCAGCCCTGCATATGTGCTCCTCCGTCTGGATTCCCCATCTCAGGCAATGGCACTGTGCGTAACTCTTCCTCCACATCAAAAAGCCTGAGCTAACTTGAACTCCTTCCTCTTTTGTATTTAAGGACGACGTTAAAGGGATCACCAAATGTTCTCTATTTCATCTGCTAGGTGTTTGTTTAAGCTTTTACTTCCTCCTCATCTCCAGATATACTTACTTATTTAAGTGCCTTTTTCTCTTTCATCTGTACAATTGCTATTACTAGTTTTTATTAAATAATCACCTACCTTTTAAATTCAGCAATTATTAGCAGTTATGGTAAGGTATACACTAAGTGCTGGGGATCAAATGATGAGTTCAGCATGGCCACAGACGCCAACGAGATCCTTTCTAGTGAAAGAGCTAGAGACACAGAGAGAGCATTCTAAAGATACACACAAAAGGCATATGAGGAAGCGGAGGAGGCTGGAAAGCCCCCCAGGTGAATTAAAATCCTGTGGGGAGATCTCAAGGATGAAAAGGAAATGCCACAGAGAAAATATTCCAGAGAAAAGAGGCAGAATTAGCAAGGATACACGATACTGCGAGCTATATTCAATATTGCTGACATTTCGCATTTTGGGAGTAGGAAACGATGAGAGGTAAAGGTACAGGAGGAAAAACAAAGGCACAGGGGGAGCGGGGGCCGAGTCATGCAGCATCTTCTGTGCTATGTTAAGTAACAACAGCAGTAATAATAGCAGTTACTGGATGCTTACTGTACTCCCATATATGATGATACACGTTTGTATTTCATCAAAAGAACTCTATCTGGAAAAAGATACTATTTCCATTTTACAAACTTATAAACCAAGGCTCTGGTGGAAGTTAAGTTGCTGATGGATTCTGCTACATTCAAATTCAAATGTAAATATGATCTAAAACTGCATTACTCCTCCCTTTTTTTTTTGCCTTTCCCCAAAGCCTCTTTAATTTATTAACAGATGCTTCTGCTTCTAATTTCATATTTCTCGCTTCAATTACACCCAGTTACCAAGGAATTATGTTATTCTGTTGGCTTTTGATGATTCTCCTTTGCCTTTTGTAGAAGGTTCACACTTCCTCAAGTGACTTTCAACGTTCTTCAGGTTTTCCTCCTCCCCTATCTCGATTTCTCTACACCCATCTTCCACCCTAGAGGTACAACTTCTTGAATTTCCCTGAACATGTCTCTACATCCCTGCACGTGCTGGGTCAGCTTGCTCAAGGGCCTTCTCCCACTTTATATCTTCCTAGATCCCTGGAAAATACGTATTTATTCCCCAGCACTCTGAAGGAACCAAAACCCTGTGTTAGTTTCCTTCACAAAGATCTATCCTCCAAAGATAAGGATTCACTTTCAAAATATGTAAGAATGATACCAAAGACATTGAAATACGATATTTAGCCAAAGATCATGTAAGAAATATCACCTTCAAAGATACAGACGTAGTGAAGAGAAGGGCCATATGCACCCCAATGTTCATAGCAGCATTGTCCACAATAGCTAAATTGTGGAAGGAGCCGAGATGCCCTTCAACAGATGACCAGATTAAGAAGATGTGGTCCATATATACAATGGAATACTACTCAGCCATCAAAAAGAACGATTACCCAACATTTGCAGCAACATGGACGGGACTGGAGGAGATTATGCTAAGTGAAATAAGTCAAGCAGAGAAAGACAATTAACATATGGTTTCACTCATTTATGGAACATAAGAAATAGCAAGAAGATCGGTAGGAGAAGGAAGGGAAGAATGAAGGGGGGTAAACAGAAGGGGGAATGAACGATGAGAGACTATGGACTCTGGGAAACAAACAGAGGGCTTCGGGGGGGCGGGAGGATTGGAATAGGCCCGTGATGGGTATTAAGGAGGGCACATATTGCATGGTGCACTGGGTGTTATATGCAAATAATGAATCATGGAACACTACATCAAAACCAAGAATGTACTGTATGGTGACTAACATAACATAATAAAAAATAATTATTAAAAGAAAAAAAAGAAATGTCACCTTCCATAAATCTATCAAGGTAACTATATGAGGGCGTATCATAGATGTATTTTTCCCTAAGTGGTCCAGTAGGAAACTACAGTCATTCCCACTGGTGTATGCCTGCCCCTGAGTGTTCTAGCCTGTGTTTTATAATCCAGGTACTGAGAAAGGTAACATGTATGGCCTAGTCAAAGGCACCATACAAATCAAAGCATCACCCATCCATTTCTGTTCTGTCATATGGAGATCGCGAAGAGTGTACTTTTCATGTGCCACATCATTTAGCAGGGCCTGACACCACATTTGGCTGCATAATATCTATGGCTGAAGGTGGACAAAGGGATTGAGATAGTCAAAGATGTGTGTGTGTGTGGACAGTTGTGTCACCAGTGTGATGTCATTTATGCTATCCCTCAACACCTGTTTAGTGAGAACTTACTAAGTTCCATGTTACCTCGAACAGTGACATGAGGCCAAGCGCTCACAATAATAAAACTCATGATCTTCTTGGGGAGACAGAACACAAAACACGGGAAAAAATCATAGTGTAGAAGAGCAATACAAGACACTTCATTCTACAGGAGAACATGGTAAAGTACGCAGCTTAAGATAGCTTGTGAATAATGGAAAGAGGACTGGAGTCAGAAGTTTGGGTTCTTGCCCCAACTCTGACACATAGTACCTCTATGACATACAACAAGTTACTTGAACTCTTGGATTTTTGAGTTCAGACAAATACACTGTTATGCCAACTTCACCAGGCTTTGGAAAGAAGCACACGAAAGTGCTTCAGACTTCAAAAGAATACACAGAAGTATAGTGCAAGACAGTTTCCATGTGAGAAACAATACTGTAGTGGACCATATACTCAGAGGTTTCTATATGTGTTCTCTTCTTCATTCACCTTCAAGTTGGCTGCTTCTCTGACTGTACTTATTAATTACTCAATTAAATATTATTTTTAATCCAATAATTTTGAGCAACTACTATATGCCAGCCACTGTGTACAATGCTGGGGACTCAATCATGGACAGGTCACATATCTGTATCATGCAGAAACTGTCTGCCAAATAGTGAGTGGTATTTTCACATTAAAAAAAAAATTAGACTCTGCATTTGTTGGGTACATAGAGAGAAACTATTAAAAGTGAAGAAAAGGTTTGCATGATTTAAAAATTGCCTGGATAGAGTAAAGTTTTTCATTGCCGTGACAAAGATTTACAATCCAAAATACATCAGAACATATTAAAAAAAAAAACTCTACTAAATTAATTTCCAACCTTCAATAACTGAAAGGCAAAAGAGAGGAGCTGGCAGTTCACACCAGAGACAGGATAAATAACAGCAAAACCTCGGTAACTGTTCTGCCTCATTAATAAAAATTATGTGTGTGTTCATACATATGGATGTGTAAATAATATATGCATATATGTAAATATGTGTGTATACTTCTGTGTATATATATACATAAAAATTAAATCAAGAGATGATTGCAAAACATTAGCAAATAGATATTCTCAACATCTGAAAAGCTGTGATGAAATGGGTATATTTTGATTGTACTTATAGCACACAATCTTTCTGCAAAATAATTTAAAAATGTATTACTATATTGGAGTGATGCTACCAGATGACCAATAATGGGGTATTTCTATTGCCGTGTGATGATTTTTCTACAAAGTAGTAGCTTAAAACAACACATCTTTCTTGTATCACAGTTTCTGTGGGTTAGGAGTTGGCATGGCAGAGCGGAGGCAGCTGGACCCTCTCCTAGGGTCTCACAAGGCTGCAATCAAAGTGTCAGCCAGGACTGGGGTCTCATCCGAGACTTGACTGGAAAATGATTCACTTCCAAGCTCACTTGAGTTGTTGGCAGATCGGTTCTTTGTGGCCGTGCCCTTACCTACTAGAGGCCACACACTGTTTCTTGCCACATGGGGCTCCCAACAAAGCTGACTGCTTCCTTAAAGCCAGCAAGGGACAGACTCTAGCAAGATGGGCTTTATAATCTCACATAACATGATCACGTACACACAATCACATATATCCCATCACCTTTGTCATATTCTATCATCTCAAAGTAAATGAGGGGCCACCACCACAATTAAACGGAGGGAATTACATAAGACTATGAATAACAGAAAGTATAGATCATGGGGACCACCTTAAGATTCTGTCTGCTAAAAGCATATCAGGACATATACCCCAAGGAAGTATTTCAACATAAAAAAAATACTTAGATAATAATGTTTATTGGTGTACTATATATTATTTCTGGACAATTGAGGGCAGTTTGAACTCACAAATAAGTGAGGGCAAGAAGAGAAAAGGATATAAATGGCTAGAATCTTAGGAATTAATCTAATTGGATATTATGTACATTTGTCATGAAAATTAAGAGGCATACATAATAGTTGAAAAAATAAATAATTGAACAATACAGGGGAAGTCAAGACAAAAAACTAAATATGAGATCATAGCAACTAGACAAAATTTATCTGAATAATTAGAGTAATAGAGAGACTATAATATTTAAAAAATGATTTTTATATTTGCAAGACCTTAGCTATTGTGTAGTGTCCTTAAAAAAACAAAAGAAAATAATTTAGAAAAACACAAGATTATTGAAATATAGAAAACAAAAATTAATTGTAGAAATGATATTTAAAACTCAACAGCTGTGCGGGGCACCTGGCTGGCTTGGTTGGTGGAGTATGCAACTTTTGATTCTAATTCTAACAAAAAGCAATTATTAGACCTGAGAAAGGAGGTATAATCATATATTTAAAAGAGCTTAAAATATCTGAATGCAAATATTGTGTGCAAAAATAGGGCAACTAATTAGAGTATTTGAAGAACAATGAATGAATACCTAGCAAAGTATAAATTGTCCAAATTGATGCCAAAGAAAGTAGAGAACTGAAACAGACAAATAACTACAGAAACGATGGTGGAATAAATTAAGTATTTTACCATTTATAAAGCTATTGGCCTAGATTCGTTAACAGATGAGTTCTACAGCATTGTGTTTTTGTTTAATGACATGTAAACCAGTATTTATTATTAAAAACTTTTTCAGATCACAAAAGATTGAAAGTTCCTCACTCCATTTTTAGAAATTAATAAAATCCTAAACATTTTAATATCAAGATAAAAAGATTTCAAAAACTTTATACCAATCACATTTTGAATAAAAACGCCCAATTTCCAAATCAGAAATTGGAAATTGAGAAACCTGTGTACCTTCTGCTTAATTTTGCTGTGACCCTAAAGCTGCTCTAAAAAGTAAGACCTAAAACATTTGCAGCCTGCATTACAGAATAATAAGACAGCACAACAAAATCAAGTTAAATTATTCAAAGAACATGAGGATGTATGTATATACTGTATAGCACATCAAATCAACATATCGGAGAGAAGAAATAAATTCTTAAGAGTAATACATTTAAAAATGCATTTGATACAATTGATATATTGATGCAATTCATCATTTTTAACCAAAATTTATTAGGTAAAGAGGGGACAGAATACTATTCAAACAAACAGAAAAGACCATTCAGAATCATTAGATGCAATGTCATTTCCATTAAAATTAGGAAGAAGACATTATAATTTTATATTATTATAGAGACACTAGTTCATACAGTAAGTCAAAAATAAAGTTACATACCTAAGTCCACTGACTATTGAACAAGAAAATCCTCTCTCGTTATGGATATGTTTGCACACCTAGAATCATCAAAAGAATCTAGTTTTTTAATAATAAAGATTTTATTTATTTATTTGACAGACAGAGCACAAGTAGGCAGAGCAGCAGGCAGAAGGAGAGGGAAAAGCAGGCTCTCCACTGGGCAAGGAGCCCAATGCAGGACTCGATCCCACGACCCAGGGATCATGACCCGAGCCGAAGCCAGATGCTTAATCAACTGAGCCACGCAGGTGCCCCAAAAGAATCTAGTTTAAATAAAACAACACACATGCACATAAACACCCACACCCAAAGATGAACCATCAAAATTAGAAAATGATAGACACTCCAAGTATATTTCTATTGTCTGAACCAATTAGAATGAAAAATGACGAAAAATTCTGTTTATAAAAGTGATGCTAAATGACATAATACTAAAAATTTGCAAAAAATTGCATAAGACTCTCAGATGAAGAAAATAGCAAGTATTTACATGTATTTCAATAGGAAAATTATAATCTATGAAAGTGTAAATCTTTCCATTATTGTAAGGTGAATGCATTAGAAATCATATCAGAATATCAAGTTATTATTTTAGAACTGGATATGGTGATGTTGAAGTCCATATGAAAGGGCATATATTTGATTATGGCAAACAAAATAAAGCAAAACAAGCAAACAAAACAAAACAAAAGAAACCCCAAAAGGAATATGGAAGGAAATTTGTTTGAGTAGATACCAAAACTTACAATAAACCGATTATAATAAAAGTAACGGGGCAATTGAATAGATATAGACAACTGCCTGATCAAAATAACTAGTTCAAAATAGATCCACCTGAAAGTATGTCTGAATTAATGACAAGTTATAGCTCAATAAAGTAGCAAAACAGAGGTTAATTTCATAACCAACACAAGTTGTGAGCCATCATTAAGAAAATAAAGCACCAGGGGCGCCTGGGTGGCACAGCAGTTAAGCATCTGCCTTCGGCTCAGGGCGTGATCCCGGCGTTATGGGATCGAGCCCCACATCAGGCTCCTCTGCTATGAGCCTGCTTCTTCCTCTCCCACTCCCCCTGCTTGTGTTCCCTCTCTCGCTGGCTGTCTCTATCTCTGTTGAATAAATAAATAAAATCTTTAAAAAAAAAAAAAGAAAAAGAAAAAAAAAAAAAGAAAATAAAGCACCAGCCACATAAAAAAATAAATCTGGGGCACCGGGTGGCTCAGTGGGTTAAGCATCTACGTTTGGCTCAGGTCATGATCCCAGGTTCCTGGGATCGAGTCCAGTGTCGAGCTCCCTGCTTGCCTGGGAGCCTGCTTCTCCCTCCCCCTCTCCCTCTGCTGCTCCCCCTACTTGTGCTGACTCCATTTCCTGTGCTCTCTCTGTCAAATAAATAAATAAGATATTTAAAAAATAATTGTTTTATAAATACATCTAAATAAAAAGTCATAATGAATAATGCTCACGTATATTTGATAACTTTGTACATATATTTAGACTAATTATTTAAATAAAGCAATATATTAGAAAAACTTAGGAGGTCTCATACAACTCTTCTGGGAAAAGAATACACCTACCAAAGTGAGAGGAAGCCCAAATATCACAAAGGAAAATGGACATAAAAAAAATTCCATGAACAGAGTGAAATAAAATATTTGTAACTCATATGGTAGGTAAATGATTGCTACCTCAAATATATATAAAACTCTCCCATAATGATGAGAAAAAAAATAGAAAAATAAGGAAATTATATGAATAGGCAATTCACAGATAAGAAATCCAAATGGCCAATAAACACAAGGATTATCAGCCTCCCTGGCAGTTGGAAGCTGGAGACAGGATGAAAAACCATATTTCACATCTCAAATTAAAAAATAACGTAGAATAGGGGCGCCTGGGTGGCACAACGGTTAAGCGTCTGCCTTCGGCTCAGGGCGTGATCCCGGCGTTATGGGATCGAGCCCCACATCAGGCTCCTCCGCTATGAGCCTGCTTCTTCCTCTCCCACTCCCCCTGCTTGTGTTCCCTCTCTCGCTGGCTGTCTCTCTCTCTGTCGAATAAATAAATAAAATCTTTAAAAAAAAATAAAAAATAATGTAGAATAAAGCTGTGTTCTAGTGACTAGATCTGGTAAACAGGCAGCCACGTAGTTAGCTGCTAGTAAGAATGTGAGTCACTACTGCATTTTGAGGAGTAACGTATCAATATTGATTAAAAACACAAGCTCCTTAGCCTTTGTATTTTCCCTCTGGTTTTCAGTATCACGGAATGAAAGCTCAGATATGCAAAGAAATATGTACAAAAGATATCTATTGTGGTATGTGGGGGGTGCTGGCAAAAAAGGAAACAGGAATAAAGAGAAAAAAAAAACAAAAAAAATCTAAATGTTGGTTAACTGACAGTTCAGTGCATGAAATATTATGCAGTATTTAACGAGTTTGTTCTGTATTTATTGACCTAAAGAGATGTCCGTGCTATATTATTAAGAGAGTAAAGCAAGATGAAAAGTAATGTGTATATAAAAAACTACAAAACCCTTGGTGAGCCTGGGTGGTTCAGCTGGTTAAGCATCCAACTCTTGATATCTGCTCTGGTCATGATCTCAGGGTCGTGAGATTGAGCCCCATGTCCAGCTCTGTGCTGGGTGTGGAGCCTGTTTAAGATTCTCTCTCTCCCTTTCCCTCTGCCCCTCCCCACCTCTATTTTTCCCTGCCCCATCTAAAACACAACAACAACAAAACTACAAAACCCTTATATATGTATCTGAGATTCCACAAGCAAGGAGTTAGACGTGGTACACTATCAACCAGGGTGTTAACATTGTTTACTGTAGGTTAGGCCACATGGGGTGGGGTGAGGGGTTTAAATTGTCTCAGTAGTTATAATGAACTTTTTGAAGACATGAGAAAAGAATTAGATTTAAAAGAAAAATTTACACTTTGTTGATATGAGTCAATAGGGTTTATAGACTTGCAAAGTTTGAGATTCATAAGTCATGATGTCCTACTGTCATTGTTGGTAATCTATTTCTGCTCAGATGTTAGTATTATATTTAATAAAAAACCATAAAAACTATAAAAGGGCTTGGCTGAACATGAGATGGAATGTGAAGAGAGAAACTTAAGCCAACAGCCCATGCCTTAAATGTTGGGATACCTCAGCCTTCTGTCCCAGATCTTCCTCTCTTGGCTGGTGAGAGATGTAACTGTACTGTATTCGAATCATCTTGTTACTTTCTGGTTCTCCTTTAAGACTTAAGGGCCTCACATGGCCAGGGACGATGACTTTATTATATTCAGTAGCTATAAACTAATAGGTAATCAACAGATATGTGCTGAATTGTGGGAAGAAATAAGAATAAAGGGAAGAAGGTGAAAAGATCCAAGATCCCTAGCAGAGCACCTGCAACATGAAGGATCTTTACAGAACATTATCGCCCCGACATCCCTTTCTCATTCCAGTCCTCCTGCCCCCATTCCCTGAGCCCTGCATACTGCTCATTCCCCTAAGTCAGATACCAAAGCCAAGCAACAAAAAGGTTATCCAGCGATTCATCAATTCCTCACCTCCCATGATTAGCTTTCCTGGCTACATTTCAGCCCCTGGTGGGAGATCCACAGCCTCTGGCTATGCTTGCAGAATGGCCAAAGAGCACATCTGGATTGAGCATTTCATTTTCAATCCAAACCTGGTTGTATTAACGCTCTGTCATACTTAATATATACTGGGCAACATGTAGTCTGCTAGACTTGTACTCACTGGAAAAAGACAAAGCATGACATTGTTGAGGCCATACTAGCAGGGGGTATAATTCTTTGTAAAGCTATATAGTATGTTCCAAATATACTGCAGCTGTTGATAAGTTTTATTGCATTTGCAGTTAGGGACCTTATTATATTTGCAGGAAAGATTTATTATATTTACTTTTATTACTTTAGCAGTTTGGGATATTTTCATATTTGTCATGAACGTATTCCATTTATGCTCATTGAGTTTATATCTTAAGTTTGCTACATGAGCAGGCTATGAATAATTTCACCTGTTGTCATTATACTTGCAGTCAATTTTCATTACCACTCTGCTAATATTTCACAGTATTTGCAGGTGCTGCATATTACATTAGTGGTTTGAGTCTTTTAAAGTCATCAGTAATGGGGCAGTGCAATCAGCTGAAGAAAGGGCACAGACCTATCAAATGCTCAAACTCTTGGCAGATGGAGGGAAATATGCCGGGCTGCAGATGTTGGCTACAACAACTAGACTCATTTTAAGGAGTACGTGTCCAAAGGACGTAAACCTTAGTCTGACGTGCTCAAGCTCAAACTCCAAATTGTCTGTATATCTTACTGCTTCGAATTTCCCATACTCTTCTAGTGATTAACTAAATGAAGATAAGAAATAAAGCTTGAACATATGACAGATTATGTTTTCAAAGTGACTCCTTGCCCAAATTATCTCTACCTTGAAAAGCTAGACAGCAGCCAAACAAAAGCACACTGTCGGTGATAAAAGCGAGTACTTGGCCTAATTCTTAGAAGAGAAATGCCTATCTCCTGATATCATGACTCAGTGGATGGACTGGGGTGTCTGATAGTTGTAGGAGCACCCCCGGTGATTCTGATGCCTTAACTGCCCCAGAGAATCAGCTAGATTTAACTGCATATATTAATTAGTTTATTCTAAGTGGAAAAAAAAGAATTAGGGGAGATTTTGACAGCAGGGGCAACACTCTAGGCCTTCACCACTTACAGCCACTGCAGTCTATTAATAAACAAAGTGATGCAAACCTTTGTTTGAATTTAAATGATTTATTGTTGCTGTTAATGGAACCAGTAAGGAAGGCAATCTGGGGCAAGAAGCAACCTGGGATAACCATGGCACAAGCTGGTAGTAGCAGCTGCAGAAGAAAAATAATAGTAATCATTGCAGCTTAAGTTTATGGAGTGTTTACTACTTGCCAGTCACTGTTGTAAAGCACTTGACTTAAATTAATTAATCCTCATGACAATTCTACGAGATGTTTACAAGACTTAGCTCCATTTTACAGGTGAGAAACTGAGTCACAGATGAGTTTAGCAACTTGCCTAAGGGCACAGAGTAGGATAGATAGAACCAGGTTTGAACCCAACCAATTTGACTTCAAAGTCTAAAGTCTTAGTCCCTGGACCATGATATTAATTCCTACTTCCCCAACTCGACCAAGGGAGACAGCCTCCTATGCCTTAATCAAATAAAGATTTATATTTCATTCTTATTCATGTTATGGATTATGCTATGTTCACTGGACTTTCTCCAGACCAATATTTAGCCAATATTTAAATAAATATACTTTCTTCCAATTATATGGGAATCCACTAGTTTACACGAATATACAGTTTCTTTCTCTCAAACTATTTTTAATAATCTGACATCAGTTTAAAGGCAGGGAACATCCTTGTAAGTCCTCTGCCCCCAATATATGCTAAAATAATGTGTGCTGAAATTAACTATAGCTGTTAGGAGTATAGTATAATTAGCTCAAGAGCTAAAACAGTGGAAGATAGAGTCCTGGACCAGCAGATTAAACCTGGATGTGGTTTCTGCTCTACAGCTCACTAACCGTGTGACATGCAAAAAAGCCACAGATTTGCAGAATATCAATTTCCTCATCTATAAAACCAAATTAAAAAAATACTTGCTCTGCCTCTCTCATAGGTTATTATGAGCTCATAGGGTTATCAGATTTAGCAAATACAGGGATCCCAGTTAAATTTGGAATTCAGATAAAAAACAAATACATTTTTAGCATAAGTATGACCCATGCAATATTTGGGACATACTTACATGAAAAAGATATTCATTGTTCATACTAAATTTAACCAAGCATTATGTATTTTATTGGGCAATTCTACAAGGGGATTGAGTGAGATAATGCATGAAAATGTAGTTAACCATTTTGACATTCTGACATAACACATTAAAATGGTAAATAAAGGGGCACCTGCATGGCTCAGTTGAGTGAGCATTCGACTCTTGATCTCAGCTTGAGTCTTAATCTCAGGGGCATGAGTTCAAGCCTCGTGTTGGGCTCCATGCTGGGCATGGAGCCTACTTAAAAAAAATTCATCAATTAAATCAATTAATCAATCAATCAATCAATCAATCAATCAAATAAGTTGGTAAATATGGTTAATCCTTCCAAAACAGTAAAAAATACTCAGGGAGGATTTAATACAGAGTCCTAATGCTGATTTCCTCCCAAGAAATTCTTCCTCAATAGGTGGAGGGTTCTATCTGTGTCTACTTTGGAAAAGAACCAACTCTCAACAGAGAACACCCAAGCCAGGAGTAGGCAAAGATCTTTTGCTGGGTAGAGTAGGGCAGGAGGTTGTCGTAGCCTTCTCCATGGACCAGTGCCAGGCTGACTACACTAGGAATCAACAGACCGGAAGTTGTTACAAACACAGCCTCCTGGATCCCACCCCAAGAACTCCAAAATACAACTGTATTTGTCCAAAATTCTATATATGCAGTAAGATTTCCAGATGATTCTGAGGAGTACCAGGTTTGACAATCACTTTTAAAGAGATTTTCAGTGATACTAAATGGTTTTCTCCAGAACACTAAAGACCACTGCCAGTGGCAACAAGTCTTGTCCCCGGGATGGGCCTTAACCCCAGCATCTACATCAGATATTTTAAGGAGCACTGGCTGCCAACCAGAGCACAAATTCTTTGAAAAGGCTCAATATCCGACCCAACCATGTATTTAATCCACTAGATGGATTAAATAGGCCACTCACTGTTGATAAAGATAGAACCCTAACTCCAGATAAGTTAAATTTGAAACAGTGGAAGTCCATGTTCCAATCTCCATGCTCACACGGTACTGTCATCAAGACAAGTGTTATCTCATGTTCTCTCTCCCCTTCTCTCTCCCTTTCTTTCTCTTTCAGAATATCCCTCAGCTAACCTCACTGGCCCAGCAGAGTTGATAAATGCCTATCCTTGAACCAAAACCACTCAGGATTAGCCAGTCCTAAGTCACACACTCACCCCTGCCTAGGATGAGTTAATCTTACCAAGCCACATAGACTAAGATAAGAGGTGATGATTTTAAATGCCAGAAATTATTTCTATTACTAAAATAAAGTATGCTGGAGAGAAGGGTGTTTGTTATAATAAAGTATAAAAATAATGAGATGAAAATTTCTAAAAATATGAAAGCTAAAAACAAAACAAAACAAAACCCATGTGACCCAAAATTTTCAAAAGGCATTTTGTAAAACCCTAGTTCCATTAAATACTCTGGATGAATGGATAAATAAATTGTGTATTTATATATACATATATATATATGTAATGGTATACTACTCAGCCATCAAAAAGAATGAAATGTTGCCACTTGCAATGATGTGCATGGAGCTAAAGGGTATCATGCTAAGCGAAATAAGTCAGTCAGAGAAAGACAAATACATATGATTTCACTCCTATGTGGAATTTAAGAAACAAAAGAGATGAACATAGGGGAAGGGAAATTAAAAAAAAAGAGGGAGGCGAATCATAAGAGACTCCTAACTAAAGAGAGTAAACTGAGAGCTGCTGAAGGGGAGGTGGGCAGGGGTTGGGATTAATGGGTGATGAGTACTAAGGAGGGCACTTGTGATGAGCCCTGGGTGTTATACATAAGTGATGAATCACTCACTAAATTCTACTCCTAAAACCAATATTACATATGTGTTAACTAACTGGAATTTAAATAAAAACTTTTTAAAAATTACCACAAGAAACAAAAAAAATAAAAAAATATAAAGTAATATTTCTCAAAGTTTAATGAATATGCCTATCACCTGTGGCTCTTGTTAAAATATTCTGATTTAATAGGTCAGGAGCAGGGCCTAAGATTCAGCATTTCTAACACAATCCCATGGGGAACCACACTTTGAGTAGCAAGGTTGTAAGAATAATACTTCGGGAAATACAGCTCTGACTGCAACCTAAGGTCCTAATGGCCATTTTTGTGTCTTCCCCACCTTAGCAACTTAAGACCTTTTGCAAGGTCCGGCACACAGAGATGCCCATAACTATTTTAGGAATAAAAGGATGTGTGAAAGATTGAATCACTTGAAAGCTTTGCTCTGTTGTAAGATTTACAATTCAGGCACCTTTTCTAATAGGCTAAGCAGAGTATCCTCATGTTGGACGGGGGAGGAAGAGGGAAAAGTGCAGGAGGAAAGATTCACAAGAGTCATTAGGTAGCTGGAGGGTAATGAGAAGGAGCTAAGTTAAGGGTCCCAGTGTGACAGGCCAATGGAGGGCCTAGTGGGGCTCCACACAGGCTGGGTACTGGGAAACCAACATGACTCTAAAGTAACGGTCTTCCAGATTTTTCAGTCCCAGTGACCTGAGGAATAAAACATGCTGATCTCCAAAGCCACTGCTCTGTAGTTCACTTGAAAAGAGATTCTTAACTGGAAATGGTGGAGTTAAATGCCAGAACTCTATTTGCCTTAGTCTGAAAAGATCTCTCTCCTTTCCCTCATTCTAATTTGTGACCATACTCCTTACTACGACATACTTAGAAGCAGTGGTCCAAAAAAAGCACCAAGGATTTTTAAAAGATAGTGCTTCATAAGGAAGGTTCTGTTTATTACCCTAAGCAACTAGCATATTCTAATCACCGTCATCACCAACAAAATAAGTAGACTGAAACAAAATCATACCAGCTGCATATTTATATGAGCAGCTCTCTCTTTGATATTAGTATGCAATTAATGAACATTAGTTTCTCAGATCATTTAAGTTCTCAGCGTTTGTCTCGTCATTTGACAAATGAAGTTCAGAATCATGATGATATTTGTTAGTCACAGAATAGTAATTCTCTACTCCTTATGCTTCCAGGTGAAGAAACTTCCGCTAAATGAACTTTTGCCCCCACCCATCTTATTCCTTCTAGTGCTAGAAGAAATCAGCCTGCTTACCGGTGTGGCTAGGGACAAAAGTTGACAATTCTGGCCATGGTATCTTCCTCTGTTCTCTCTGGGGTCTTTCTGCTCACATAGAGCTGCATCCTCCTCTTCTACGAAGCCAGTAATTTAGTGGGTGGACTCTGCCAGGTTACACAAAGTCTTCAGTCCTGCAATACTGCCTGTGACAAGGTAAAGACGCCTGCTCAATTTGGGAATAAAGTATTAGCAAGCCCTCTTGCCTAGATGTATTGCCAGTGTCCACATTTACCTTAATATCAATAAAGTAGATACCCTGATTCTCCATGTCTCTGTCTCTTGGATTTCATTTTGTTCTGAACTAAGGTTAGGAATAAAGTTATTATTTATTAATTCCTTCAAATTTCAATGTTTGCATGCATTAACCTGGTTAGGAACCTTGAGAAAATATAAGGAGTCGCTTTGGGGAACAAAGTAACAGAGGGAGAGAGAGAGCGAGAGAATGGCTGACAGCTTTATTCTTAAGGTTTTAGTAATTGCGGCCCAAGTGGAATTTTGTCCTTGGTGGATCATTATGGTTTATGAAGACTTTGTTCACAGCTAACTGACTTCACTGATATAGGTAGGGCTATTTTTAGCAGGCATAGCTCATAGAAAATACAGATCTTTGGCAACAAGCCTCGCAAGGACCTTAGCAAACGTGCGTAGCTCTACCTTACTGAGCAGTCCTTGTTGGGCCTCGACTATGTAAATGCACAGCTTTGATCCTGAACTATAAGATTGTGACTTTGACCTCTGCAGCAGCCAGGGAGGCAGAGATTAGACATTACCTGTAAGATGATGCTAAGGTGAAAAAGTATAAAACTGAAAAGATCTCGGGCAAGTCTCACTTTCAGTCATCCACAAAATAGACAGGAGAGAATGGCAGCTGCCTTTGGTGGGGCGGGGATGTTGTGCTACAAGATCACATCCAGGAAAAGGCAAAGACCTAAAGGGAGCCTGGGAGGCATCATCTTAGTTTGGCAGCTCATTTCACTGTCAGCCCTTCAATTAATATAAAGTAGAATAACTCTAATCTGATTGTTCATGGCTTACAAAGGAGAATCAAATAATGAGGCAGATTCAGAACACCGAGGCTCATGGGTGGAATAAGAGAGATTTCACAAACTCAAGCCAAGAATTTACCTAGAGAAGGGTCATAAGTTTCATTAATGAACAAAAGAAAGTGTTGAACTGCATTCAGGAGGTTGATAGAGGTGGTATTTTTATCTCTTTGTCAAATTACCATCTCTCTTTTCTTACTGGTTAAGAATCAGGTAGAGAAATGGAATATTAGTTGTTGAATCCCTAAAACTTCAATTAAAAGAACAAGCATTTTTTTTTAACTTTTTGGTTAATTTTTTTTTCTATGTGCTTCTTACCATCACAACAATGCTAGATAATATGTAATGATGACCATGATCAAGGGAATGAAAGTGTAATGGTGAAAAATTGATGGATTCAGAATATACCTTAGAAGCAGGGGTGATGGAACTGGCAGCAGTATTGGATGTGAGGGAGAAGAAGAAATGCAGAGAAATATACCTGCTAGATTGTAGTCTTTATTAGTTACATAATTACGATTAACTGAGACTGTAAAAATTATAGAGGAACAGGTTTAGGGGGGTGAGACAGAGCTTATTTAAATTCAGGTGAGTGTTTACTTATCTTTATTATATTTTCCAATTTGTAAAACAGGACTGATAATTGCTCTATCCTCCAAGCTTTACCATGGGAAACAAATGAGATATTCTATGGAAAAGTGGCTTTGAAAAGGGCAATGCCTACTGAAAATACAAACTCTTACATGAGGCAGTTATTCAGGTAATAGAAGAAAAAAGTAACTAGTTCTTGTTCTGGATTTTATATAGATGTTAGAGATGAATAACTGCCCCCATTTTTAAATCTTGTGGTATTTGTCTTTAGCTCTTAAGAGCTTCTCATGAGATGATTTAACAAAAATAACTATAAAATCTTTAGTCCTCTTTTTAAAATAGGATAGGATAGGATATCTAACACAAAAGAAGTAACTAATATGTTCCAGACCCAGGTCATCCACTTTATAAGTATTACTCTATACTTACTTAATTTCTTAATCTTCACATCAAACCTGGGTAGCTATCATTTTGCCCATTTGTCAGATGAGATTCACAGAATAAAAGTAACTGGTACAAGGCTACAATGTTAGTAAATAAGTAAATCTAGAATTTTATCTGAAGTTTTGATAAAAAGAAAATGCATCTGATTCACAAATAGGTCTTAAGAGCCCACCATAAGCCTGGTATCCTGGCCTGACTGTCTATGCCAGCAAACTTTCCTGGTTACATAACAGCAACAAAAACAAGCAGACATAAAGAATGTGAACAAGACCCTGGGCCATGATAAATATTCATTGTAGCCTTCTAGCTCCGGGGATATAAAATCTTGCTAATGCAGACAAAATAGTTTTTGGTAGTGATTCTGGACTATAAATCGAAAACTAGAAGCTGTAAGGTTTTTGTCCCTAGTTTAGCTTACATTGTTTCCTTCATCTCAGATAACAACCTTCCCCAGAAATTACATACTTTGCTAAGTTTATTTATGTAGCAAAATTGACAGCGTGTGCTGACAGACTGTGAGGGGTGGGGAAGGTGAAAAACTTGTGTGCATTTCCAGGTTCCTGTGGTTCTATGTCAGGCGTAGAACTGAGAGTGATGATTCAGCTAAACCAATGTTCCCTACTTTCTACAAATAGAACAAGTTACAAACAAATCATCATTTTCCAAAATGTGCCCTTTGAAAGTATTCCCTCACACTGTTGTATGAGGGCAATAAAATGTAAGTATATTCAGAAGCTGTCTTTTAAAAATGCCAGATTCCTCAATTTAAGAACCCGATTAGAACTTCAGACCACTTCTGACCATAAGGTATCTGTCCATGGATGTATCTAAAATCCATTTCGTTTATTTTTTATTATGTTGTAATTTGTATTGGAGCAGATGATTCTGATGATGTAGATTATGACAAAAAGAATATGGTCCAGATAATACAGCAGATGCTCAATAGCTATATACCTATGGATTTTATCAGTCAATAATCCATTTTTATTTCTATACTGTTTTTCTGCTGGTAAGCCACTTTCATATACAATAACATAGTAACTGCTTGTGGGGAACAAAAGAAAAGTAAGAAAGAGCTGCTTATTTATATAAACACAATTGGGATAATCCTGGCAGAACTTAGAATCACATTTTCTGGGCTGTTCCAAAACAAAGTTCTGCATTAGTCTCCAATGATTATTTTTTCCTTGAGGAATATGAAAGATACATTCATGTAAGTACATATATTATTGTTATTATTATTATTACTATATTTTAAATACATGATTATAATAATTATTAATTAATGTCTTAATGTGCTCAGGCTGCCATAACAAAATTCCATAGATTGGGTAGTTTAAACAATAGAAATTTAATTTCTCGAAGTTCTGGAGCCTAGAAGTCCAAGAGGAGTGTGTTAGTATGGTCAGGTTATAGTGACAGCTCTTTCTGGCTTGTAAAAGGCCACCTTCTTGCTGTGAGCTCTCATGGCCTTTCCTTGGTGCACGCATGTAAAGAGACTGACAGAGAGGGAAAGAGATCTCTTCCTCTTAAGGTCATCTATTATACTGGATTAAGACCCCACCCTTATCACTTCATTTAACTTTAATTAGTTCCTAAAAACCCTTATCTCCAGATACAGTCATTTTGTGGGTTAGGGCTTCAACATATGAATTTGGGGGTTGCTATTCAATCCATAGCATTAATACAATAAGAAAATTTTTTTCAAGCATTCTCACAGTACTTTCACCAAGTCATCTAGTAGACAATAAAATATCTCATGGTAATGCTATTTGGTATGCATTTTTACATTATCAAAGCTGTTTATTAATTTCTTATATTACTACTAATGTGAATTTTTTTGGAGTGTTAAATTATGGATGTTTTTGCTTTCTTAATTCTAGAAGTTTGATGAGAAAAATGTTCATTTCATTTGAAAATGTAGTTGCAATCTATTTTAGTTAAATGTGCAGTTACTATTTAGTGTTTGTAGCAACTTGAAATGAGGTTATAGTTTACGGCTCAGGGTCCACAGTTATAAAGAGCAGCAGTCTTATCCACTAAAATTAAATAGATAAATAAATAAAGCATATTCTATTGACTCAAAAGACCTGTTTACCAAAGAACAGGAAGGAAAAATTGTAAATCGACAGACAGAATGATTAAATTCATTGGTAATAAAACTCATGTAAATTAAAGATAAAAATCACATTTAATACCTATCAAATGACTAAAAATCATAAATTCCCAAAATGACAAACTTTTGAAAAACCATTATCTCCATGCACTACAGTTTACATTATATAGTAATGAGATTCTCATTTAAAATATCATAAAAATATTCATAACTTTGACCACAGAACCTCTCTACTAGGAATATTTCTTAAGAATATTATTCCAAAATTTTTCTAAATTAGAAAAATAGAAGGATTTATATGCATAAAATGAAGGGAAATGCTGTGCAATTTTATCTAAATAAAAATTTATGGAGCCATTTAAATAATTATGAAGGCTATAAAAAGTGGGAAATAGTTTATAATTAGTGAAAAAGGCAAAATAAAAATTATGAACACCTGGAGATTATAAGAAATACATGTATAGACAAGAGGCAGCAGGCCATATTGGAGGTTGCATGCGCAAGCATGCACACACACACACACACACACACATACAAACACACAACAGAGACATTATGAACTTAGGGTTTTGGATTTTGCGTCATCTATTTTCCTTTCAAAAGTTCTTTTTTAGTTTACTATAATGTTTGAATAATAAACGAAATCCTATGGCTATAATAAAACTAAAATAAATAAAAATGAATATAGATTTATTTTCATACACTTCTTATTTCTGCACTCAGCAGTGTTTTTTCTCAATTTAGCTCTAACAACAAAAGTTAAAATGAAAAGGAAAGCCAAATGAAACTTGACTAGCATAATACATGACGATAGCATACAAGTTTAAACTAATTATCAATTTTATTATAGTAAGGTCAACAAAATTTACAAATCCATACATTTTGCGTGGAAGAGTACACAGAAGTAGAGAAGCATTTTAATGTAGTATTTTTTTTAATTTCTTATTTTATTTTCTGTTGCTAGAACAAAGCTTTGTAGAATGCAGGTACTCAATAAATAATCATTGAATTGAGTTATATTTTGTAAGAAGCACCCCATGCATTAGATTTTAATGTTTCAATACATTTATAAAAGTTATCTTAAATATTAATTTATGCAAAATAGAAGACAATTCTATTTCTCCTTCTGAATAGATAAAATGAATATAGAGAAAAGAATATAAGCTTTGGAATCAAATACAATAAACACACAATAAATATTTATTCAATGAATGAATGAACAAGTTAGTGACTAAATGAATACGTTTTCTCACTCTTAGATTGCCTCTTCCTGTGGGGTACTACCTACATCGGCGTTTCTCAAAGTGTGGTTCCCACAGGGTCACCCGAGAACTTGATAAAAATGCAAATTCCCAGGGCATCCCAGAAACTGGGGGAGTGAGGTCCCCCCACTCTCTGATTTGACAAGCTGTCCAGGTGATTTTGGGGCATGTGATGCAAGCTCAAATTGGAGAACCAGTTATCTAGCGCAAGTGACACTGCTTAGGCCATGCATTCCACAGCCCCCACCCCAGCAAAACAAGAGGAAGCAACTGTCCTCACAAAACACATGTGCTTAGGACATTCTGTGTCAATGTGAGATTCAGTTTTGAATTAAAGAGCCCATCGTTAAGAAGAGTTTCAATAAAACTCAGTAAAAAAAAATTAATGATGTGTATTCTCAAAATCTGGAGGATATAGGTAACCTAGTATTTACAGGAAAGCCCTCAAGTAAAAAAAATAATTAAAGACTGTGCCTGAAAATGAGATTTAAGTAAGCTCCTAAATCAACATTTGATCAAAGCATTAGACAAAATCCACATCAGGGCAAAAGGCTGAGAAAGCTAGTTTGCCAAAAGGCCAACCAAGGGTCCCCATGGGAAGAAAATCTATACTTTGGATACTTATAGAAAAAATGAGTTTGGAAATCAACTTTGTCATTCATCAGGGAACTTACACAGGGGGAAACTCTATAAGCTTTTCTGTTGTTGAGAAAATCTTCAGACAAATGTCTAAATCTTATGTCTCTGGAGAATCCATTTCAGGCAGAAGGCCAATAAATGTGATCAGTGTGGGTAAGCATGCTGTCAAAGGTGATATCTTCAGGTTTACTCATGAGTCCATATAGGAGAGAAACTATATGAAATCAAATCAGTATAAGGAGGAAAATTTAACTAGACATCTCTTGGAAAAGCCACATAAGAAGCATTCCTAAAACATATGCAAGTTAGTTGTGGGTTGCCTGCTCTTAAAGGATTACTTATGCTACTGTGCCCCTTGGTTGCTGGCGGTTAATGAGTAAATTCTATTTAATGCAACAAAAATTATATGTGTGGTTACTACATGTAAGAACAGTCTGAAACTTTATGAAGGCCACTAAAAAAATGAACAAAGCATAGTGCCTTCCCTCCAAGAAAACTGCAATCAACCCACAGAGATAACTCAAAATGCAATCATTTTTTGTGTGTTTGTTTGTTCAAACTCTAAGTAAATCAGGCAATGTGTTTAAAAAGTGACAAAATACAAAGAATGGATGCATTTTCTTCCAGTGAGTAGAATCTGGAGAAGTTGGATAAGAGATGAACTTTGAGAATGAATGATGAGTAGGGTTTCAAAGGGTAAAGGGGCTTAAAGAAACCATTCTGAGATGGGAAAAGGGATAAAAGAAGAGAGAGAAAAAAAAGCAGGAATCAAGAGAGAAGAAAACATGGTATCCTAAGCAGAATTATGACCCCTTTGAAAGATGTCCTAATACCCAGAACTGTGAGTATGTCAGGTTCCATAGCAAAGGGAATTAAGGTTCTGAACGGAATTAATGTAACCAAGGACTTGTCTTTAAGGTAGGGACATTATCTTGGACTATGTGGGTGGTCTCAATGTAATCACAAGACAGAGGGAAAGAGATGACAAAGGAAGCACAGTAGGAGTGTTGAAACTGCAGGTTTTGAAGAAGGAGGAAGGAGGCCACGAGCCAAGGAATATGGGCATCTTCCAAAGGCTGGAAAGGCAGAAAAATGGATTCTCTTCTCCAGCCTCCAGAAAGAAACACAGTCAGGATGACACCTTGATTTAAGCCCAGTGAGAACCATTTGAAGTTTGACCTCCAGAACTGTAAGAGAATAAATTTTCCTAATTGTAAACTACTAAATTTGGGGCAACTTGGCATAGCAGCAATAGCAAAGTAATAAACAGAGATTGTGGGAAATGACTGAATCACAGTGTGTTCTATAGATTTCAGGCCAGTACATGGAAGGCAAATTGGTACCATGGTGAGAAGCACCTTGATTCCCGGGGTGAAGCAGATCTAAATTCAAATTATAGTGAAAAAATCATCATAAATTTTGAGCTAGAGATTTTGGGGGATAGGGGGTTGTAGCAGATTTAACCTAGAAGCAGTGTGTAGGATGGATCTGAAGAGAGAAAGACAGGAGGCTGAAGTCTCCCTGGGAGGCTGATAGCAAAGTTTAGTTAAGACGGACTCAAGATCTGAAAGGCAACGGTAGCAAGAATATTAAAGAAGGTAAATTGGGTTAGACATTACAAAGATTGATCTACTTCTATGTGGAGGGTTTGGAGCCTGGGGTGAATTGAAGGACTCAAAAGCATTTCAAGAGCAGACAAATGAAAAATATATATAGTAATAAAGAAGTCAAAAGAAGCTAGGGGAATCAGGGAGACAATAAGTATACGTTTTGAACATACAAAAAAAGAAAGTTGTATTTTTGTATTTAAAAGTGGAATATATATCACTTGGATCAGAACAATATTTTACATAGCCAAAAGGTGACAGAAACACAGCTGCTCACCAAAACCAACTCTCTCCTTCCATCAGAATGAAGATCACAGCTAGATATAAATCTAGACTAAATGTCCAACCTCTCTTGCAGTTAGATCACATTACTGGGGTCTCTCCACCGGAATGTGGGTAGAAACGATATGGGAAAATTTTTGGTTTGAATTTTTAAAGAAAGCTGGGGTGCCACTTTCACAATGCCTCTCTTCCGTCCCAAGGGATGGCACAGCCACAAGCTAGAGAGGGACTGGGTCGAAGCAGGACTGAGGGAAGGAGAGTTGCTCTCTCTACCTGAACAATCTTCCAGGACAGTTATGTGAGGAAGAAAGAAGTTTCCATTTGGTCGAGCCACTGACACTTTGGTTTCCACAGCTGAGGCTACTCTAACACACACATAGAGTTTCCAGGACAGAATGTGACATCAGTAAATCTAGTTGTGAGTTTCCTTAAAGAACATCAAATTCCATTTATGCAGATTTAAATACCCACAGTCACTCACAGTGATGCACATACAACTCCTTTAAACACAGAGTTTCTTCATTCAAAGATAAGATGGTGATCTCACTTTCAGAACTATATTACATAAATTGAGATGAAGACAAATCTATACAAACATAGCAGCAAGTCATAAACACATTCGAATTCAAAAGGAAAGTGAAGGGGCATCTGGGTGGCTCAGCTGGATAAGGGTTTGCCTTTGGCTCAGGTCATGATCCCGGGGTCCTGGGATCGAGCCCTGCATCAGGCTCCCTGATCAGTGGGGAGTCTGTGCCTCCCTCTCCCTCCCCCCTCCATTCATGCTCTATTTCCTTCTCTCTCAAATAAATAAATAAAATTTAAAAAAAAAAAGGAAAGTGAAAAGAACAACAAAAAAAGAAAAATAGTAATTACTGTTCCAATTGAGAGACCTCTGCGACCCTCCATCGTCACATTTTCACAAAAACAGTTATACCCATATGTACGCATATATACAGGACAAACTAAGAAAAAAACCGTCTTATTGTCCCAAAGCTGGTAACAATTCCTCAATGATCTGGGTTGCCATGTGGGCCACATTTCTCTAGGATGACAAAGGAAGAGCCAAGTTGATGGTTTCTAGAGGAAGATTTTCTGGACAAAAACTTCATCTACTTTATATCTTTTAGACTGAACCACAAATGTATCACCCCACAGCTCATTAGGCTTAGAGAAGGAATAATTTAGCTAATCATTATCCAACCTTAATGATGCATGGAAATGGGCTGAGCTCAGCTCCAGGCAGGCTGACCTGTTCTGTCCTGAGGAAAGGGCAGGCAGGCCAAGGCGCCACCTCCAGCTGTAAACAGACTGAGAGTCAGACCAACTGAAGCCAGAGGGCAGGGGAGGGGGAAGAGTTCCTTTCAGTTTTGATATTTCAGTATTTCCATGTTGTCAGGGCTCCACACACTGGCATCCAAAGTAGGAATACTTGTCAAAAGACAAGTGGGTTTCTGCCATGTGGGTATAGGGGTAATCTGAACATCCTATAATTCTAGGATAGAGAAAAGAAGGAGGGAGGCAGAATGACTGGGTGCTTATTAAAGAAATTTTATGTAGCCAGCTTTGCCAGCCTGCCTTAGCTCCATTTCTATAGTAGCGACTTCTTCTTCACTGGGTGAATTCCAGTCTTTGCTTCCTGGCTCATTATAGATGCTTACTGGTTTTCTTCATTGCTCTTACCACCGTGGCAATAGGATGATCTGTTTGTCTATCTCTTGCATCGGACTGCATATTTTCTAAGAGTAGGAAATCTATCTCACAACCCTGCATGTTAGTTTCCTTATCATAAAAAATGATAATTATAATGATATGACTAACCTAATAAGCTGTTATAAAGGTTAGGTTGGTTAATCCATGCAAAGTGCTTTGAATTGTGCTTGGCAAAGGGTAAGGGCTCCAGAGGTATTTGTCATCATTGCTATTGACTGTTATTGTTCAAATGAGTCAAAACATAGTCTTTGTCCATGAGGAGTTTCAATATATTTAGAACTAAATTTAAATTAATTATAATTAAATAAAAATAAAAATTTGGTTCCTTAGTCACACTGGCCACATTTCTCAAGTGTTCGACAGTCATATGTAGCTAGAGGTTACTGCATTGACCAGAACAGAGAGAGAACATATCCGTCATCACAGAGACCTCTGTTGGACAGTGTTGATCTGAACTGCTCTCTTGTCAATTTCCTGATCCCTTTTTTCTTTCATTAAAGAAAAGGGATCATATCTCTTTCATCCATCATTTTATATCTAGCACCAAAATATTTTTGATTGAATACATTCCACAATAGTCAGCCTAGCTTATAAATTCGCCCCCCATATTCAAAAAGCAAATCAAAGGTTTTTCTCCAAATTTCAGACCTACAAACCAAATTTCTGCCAGAAATCTCCAGTAGAATGGCCTAAAGAACTTCACATTAAACATGTTTGTCATCACTCTTCTTGCTGTGGATTGTTTTCAGGAGTTGGTGACACCAACACCTATGCTCAGGTAGATGTTAGGATCCTCAAAATCGTCTGTAAATGAGGGAACTAGCTGTGTCTTGAAACCTGTTCTCCTCTTCTTTGCCTGGATACGTGCCTTCTTTGTATTCTGATTTGGCTATGTGACTAACATAGAATGCAGTGGAAGTAGAAGTTATACGTGTAACTTTCAGCGGAAATTTTAGGAAGTATCTCTTCCTCTTACAGGCTTTATTTTCCCTTCTGTCAGCTGGATGAAAGGATTCCAAGGCATTAGAGCCTGAAAGAACCAGAAGATGGTGCATTTGGGGTCCCTAAGTCACCACATGGAGAAAAGACACTCACCTGTCAGGAACATCTGCTTTGGAAAGTTGTGTGAGAAGTAAACCTCGATTTTATCAAACCTTGGTAATTTGGGGCCTATTTGTTATAGAATCTAGCATCGTTTTTCCTATTCTGTCAACCTTTCTTCCTTTCTGACCCTTATGTTTCAAATTCAACCATAAAGCATGCTGCCCACACACAAAGTAAATATTTTTCTGAGTTACATGTATTTTCCAGCATCCTATGTCTCTCCCATTCCAACTCTTACTAATTATTGTATCTAACTCATAAAGCTTTCTACTTACTAAATTAAGCAAATAATCCTCATATCATCAATCAAAATCCAAATCAACTTTTCCAGTGTTCTTTTTATTTTTGTCTCAAAAACTCTGTGTCCCCACCAAACTAGACTGTTCATTATTTCTGTGTGCCTCTGTTCCATATTCTCATGTCCACATCTTATTTAAGATGTTTATCCTGCCAGAATACCCACAGCTACCTTTCAAAATCATACTCCTCTCTTAAGGTCATATTTAAATTTCATGACTTCCATGATATTTTTTCTTCTCGCATTTTTCTATTTGTAGTAAGGTTACGTCTTTGTGATCCCAACATACCTTCTTTAATCATCACACCTGGAATACTATACCATAAGAGAATGAGGGACTATATACAATAGTTCTGTCCCTAATTGAGCCATAGTATCTCAAGGGAAGGAATTCTGCCTTATTTTTAATTTAAAAAAACAAAAGGAAAACAAAACAAAAAACCCTAGGAACAATGTCATGAACATAGTAACTGTTTCAAACACTAAAAAATAAACAAACATTCAAGATAGTATTCAAGGTGCTGACTAAGAACATGGCCTTGCAGAGGCTACTAGGCTGAATCAGAGCTACCTTCTGCCTCCAGGAGCTCCCAGTCTAAGATTGGCAGATGGAGGGACTCAAGCCAGAAATTTGGACAGCATCCTTGACATCTGGCACTCCCCTCAAACCTCTCAATTCATCAGAAAGTCCCATTAGTGTCACCTGCTCAAGTTCTCTCAAATCTGGCTTATTCTATATCTAGTCCAAATTACCATCACCTCTCAGCTGGGCACCACATAACATTTGCCAGTTGAGTTACACAAACTAAAGACAATAGAATCTTGTTCTTTGCTGTTGCTGCCACCTCCCTTTAAAGCTGCTAGCAGTTTTCAGGGCACCTGAGTGCCTCAGTCAGTTAAGCCTCTGACTCTTGACTTCAGCTCAGGTCATGATCTTGGCGTCATGAGATCTGGGCCTGGGGTTGGACTCTGTGCCCAGGAGGGAATCTGCTTGGGATTCTCTCTCTCTCCCTTGCCCTCCCCCTCACTCTCTCTCTCTCTCCATGTCAGATAAATAAATAAATCTTAAAAAAAAAAAAAGCTTCTAGCAATTTTCTATTTCTCTTAGAATAGAGATAGAACTCCAGATAGTTCTGGTCTGTACCTCTCTCTTAGCTCATCTCCCACAGAGTTCCCCTTTGCTATGTCTAGCCATATCAACCTTATATTGGCTCTACGATTCATCTCAAGGCCTCTCCCTAAGGATGCCTTTTCTCATCTACTGGATTTGTCAAAATCTTCCGAGGGGTACCCTAGCACTACACCATTACCCTCATAGAATTTATCACAGTTGTAAAAATAAACTTGATTCTATAAGACTGCTTGAAAAACGCCTGCCTGCCCTAGGCGACATAGTTCCGTGTAAGTTTGATGAAGGCAGGGACTATGATTTTTACAGACAGTTGACTGCTTGACATATAGCAAACACTCTATAAATATTTGTTGAAATAAAGAATGAATTAATTAATAATCCTGAATCTATTAACCCTTTTCTTGGGGAAACTTTTTCTTAAGGAGCTCATGTGAGGAGTTACACTGCATTATTATAGCAGTAAATGAAAATAATTACAAAGACACAAAGAAGCTCCTAATTTTACCAGGTAGCAGAGGAAAGTTCAAAACATGAACATTTTTTGGCTAAATTTTAAAGGATGGAGCACAGTGCACCAAGGAGCAGTAAGTCAAATGAAGTCACTGTATAAAACAAAAATCATGAAAAAACTTTGCCTGTTGCAGGAATTCACATTCTGAGAAACGTAAATAATGTGGCAAGTTAGAGGCCAAAGAGCCTATAGGGAAGGTGTAGAAATAAAGATAAATGCAGGCGGTTTATCAAGGGACATGTGATTTTATTTTCTTCAAAAAAGTTATCTCATTTTAATTTACGTAAATGTAATTACCTAGCTATATAAATAAAAGTGATACAGTTTTTAAACAAATTTTCATTTAACTAGTTTTTTTCCTAAAAAAGTCTCCCAATTGGAATATATATTCTAAAGCACACATGGTCATGCTTTTATAATATTAACCCCAAGTGCTGTTTCTATATATGCATATTTTTTAGTTTAAAGAACAATATTAAAACTGTTATTTTTATTTTCAGGTACTGGTGTTTTTCTGCAAGGATGCTATGGTAACAATTTCTTTAAATAAATACTGAATATGCTATTCAAAGTTTACTTAAAAAATAAATAACCATCGCATACTTTCTGGTTAGTAATTTTATAATAAAATTCCCAATGCTGCAGCTACACATTTCTTACCAATATCAACTCTTTCCTTAAAATACACTCACACACAAAGACAAATACTGTTTCCTTTTTTTTTTTTTTAGATTTTATTTATTTATTTGAGAAAGAGAGAGTGAGAGAGAGAGAGAGCACGAGCCAAGGGAGGGGCAGAGAAGCAGTCCCTGCTGAGCAGGGAGCCCAACATGGGACTCGACCCCTTGATCCCAGGACCCTGGGATCATGACCTGAGCCGAACAAAGGCAGACCCTTAACCGACTGAGCCACCCAGGCACCTGACAAATAATGTTTTCATTAATTGCTATATCTATAAAGGTAAGTGCTTCAAGTTTCACAGATATTGTACAAATAATATCCCTCCCCTATCCCAGCTCCCACCTTGGTTTTTTGTTTAGTAAGACAAGTTTTGGTTACAAGAACTTTCGGTCAATGGCAACAGTGACAAACATGAAATTTTTTTAAGAATGACTACTAATTTATTAAGAACAATTCCTTTTATGTGTTTTGGACTTTACAATTTGCTGTGTAATTGTGGGGGGGTCTACTGTATTCTAATAAAGTATTCGTGATAAGGGCATCCATATTTAACTAATAAAAGCTCAGTAACTCATAGAAGTTAAATGACTTGCCCAAGTTCACCCAACAAGTTAGTGGAAGAAGTATCAGCCAACAGGACCTCTTATACGGTGTCTAACTGGAAGTCTAATGCTGTTTACTACTAGAGGTGAAAGTATTAATAGATCACAATATATAGAGATACCATAGGAATATTTCTCCTTAGTTAAATTTGTATCCGTTCTTCAAAAATAATAGACTGTTTATTTCCCTTTACTTTACTGGGTTTCATGGTTTCTGGTGTTATCTTAGTTCAAGCAACAGAAAATAATATTCTTCTGAACATTTCATTATTATAAAAATAAAAATAAACTGAGGATTTAACCACTTGAAACCTTTGCTACAAATGACTGTATGATAGAAGTTCTTATATTTACTATATGATGTTATAGTTATGATATAAGTAAAATGCTTTTCATCTGGAATACTTTCTTGAGTTGTAATTAATCGTTCTTCCTATAGGTATTAACCTTCAAATAATAAAGTTAAGGTTAAATATGCATTTTCATGTCTGCATTTCACTGATTGACTTCTATTCTGAGCCATGGGCCTGTGTTAATAACAAGCAAAGAAGCAGGGTGTGAACTTACGTTCATTTGGTTTGGGCCTTGGATTTGTACAAAAATAACGCACAGAGCGTTTGAACCAAATGGGCCTGGCTCAGCCTTGCATCATCACCCTTACTTATAACAGTTTAGTAAATTGTACAATATTATGAATTAGAAGAAAGTAGACTCAAGTCTCTTAGGAGAATATATGGTTGTCTAATACAGAAAACTGAAGTTTAGAATCAGATAACTCTAGGTTAGTCCGATTCCCCACATCTTCATAGTTGATATTAAATAAATTACTTAAAGTATTGAGAATTTGTTTTCCTTATCTGTAAAATAAGACAACAATGCTTATTTGTTAGTGTTGTGATGAGGAGCTTTAAATAATATATTAAATATTAAATAATATTAATATAATGTAATGGATATTCTGTTTTACTCTATAGGATTTTACTTTCAGACACAGGCAAATGTAAGATGCTATGGGAAACTTCATATTTTCAATAACTTTCCTTTTTTAAGTGTTTCTTCAACATTACTATATCTACCCATTATAAAATGTCATGTTTGTTTTCATTTGTGGTATCCTTTCTCAACTCTGTATCTTTCCATAATTGCTATAAGTTGTGGAGAGCTTTGCCAATATGGAAAAGTTATCTTTGCTGACTAAAGCAATTTTCTTTAAAATAAACATAAGCTTTGTGGCTACCCAAGAGCCCTCTTTGTGTGTATTTAGAAAGAACTAACAATGTGGTTAGTTGAAAAGGTTTGGGAGCAAAGAACAATGTAAACAAAATTTTCTGAATTTTCAATGGTTAAGAAAGTAACTTGGAAGAGTTAGCTTATGCCAGCTTTTGAGTAACTACTCCTACTTCAAGACGATTTAAAGTGGACTCCTAATGTCTGGTCACTTTGGCCCTTTCATCAAATAAGAAGTGTTTTGTAGAGGTGTCACATCAAAATAAAGACAGTGGTGAACATCTGTGGATTTTGTAAAGCACACTACTTTCTTTAGATAAGTGACCTGATCCCCCTCTAATCCTAGATCCACATGGTTCTGAGTCCGGGGAGAGACTTCCTCTCATACAACTCCAGAGAACACATTTAGAAACACCAGCCAAGCTTGGTCCATCACAATTCTCACAATTCTTTTCTGAATATCTTCTCTATCCTTTGTTCATCTGTCTTTCCTCTGGATTCCCTAAAGTAATACGATGTAAGGATGGTGCTCCCTATGACTATACCCCACTTCTCCCTCAGTCACATGAGGAAACCGACTTAGAATAGGTGAGGATGAGCTAACAAAGACAAAAGCAGAACGCATTCAAGTACTCATTCTGTGAGCCAGTCATTCATTGAACCAATATGGATATGGTACCTACTATTAGCCAGTTCTAGATACTGGGAATATGTCAAAAAACAAAAGAAATAAAAGTCCTTGCCTTCATGGAGCTTACATTTTTTGTAGGGAGGGAGCTAGAGAGAGAGAGAGAGGAAGAAATAGAACGGAGGAACAGAAAAATAATAAACTCAATGAAAAGTAAGTTATATAGTACATTAGAAGGTGATAAATGTTACACAAAAAATAATTCAGATTGAGGGGGTTCAGAAGGTGCCAGGTTCAGGTTACATTATTCACTAGAATGACTTATTAAGATAAAATCTGAGCAAAACCTTCAGAGAAATAAAGGTATTAACCACGTGGCTATCTTGGTGAAAGGCTAGAAGAGCAAGAAGTACAAAGGTCTAAAGGCACAAAGTGTCCAAGAAATGGAAAGGAGGTAATGTGCCTAGACCAGAGAGGGAGAAAGCGAGAACACTAGAGGATAATACTGGAATATCAGCTGGAAAGTAGATCATGTAGGACCTCGGCTAGTACGCCATACTAATGGTCTAAAGAAGAAAAATCGTATGGTCATGTCAATTCATACAGAAAAAAAAAGCATTTGACAAAATTTATCATTTGTTCATGATGAAAATTCTCAGCAAATTAGGCAGACAAGGGAACACCCTCAACTTAATAAAAGGAATCAGACATTTATGCAGCTCTTATTCTGCTGCAGGTAGTACACTACAAATTAAGTTCAAGGCACATCTTACTTACATCTTACAAGTTAATAAACTGAGTTTTAAGAGGTTAAGTAACTCATTTACAGCAATCCAGCTGGATGGAAGCACAGTGATTACACAGGTCTCATACTGATCCACTGCACAAGGTGAATGACAGTCTATATGCCATTAGACAGGCACAACTCTCTGAGAGTGAGAGAATATTAAATTTCATTGCATGGCTATGTCAGGGTACTAACTCATGGGGAAAAAATCTGTTTTTAGCTGAGACGACATATTGACAATGTTTGTATCATTTTTTAAGTTTTTAAAATTCACTCCTATAGTCATTGGCAATAAATAAATAACTTCTATCAATATATAGAATATTGGCCCAGAATACTCAGGTGAGAGACAGAATGACAACATATGTCTGTATTCCTTAATCAATAAGGCAGGCAAACTACCAGCATTATGCAGGACCCATTATTAGGAAGTAGTTCCTTTTTAGAAAACAACTATCAACTAATAAATATTTCTCAAAGAATACAACTTGGCCTAGTGCATAAACAAAAGAACTTTTCTGCTGATGATAAAAGAGTACCAAAGCACGAAGTAGATGACGCAACACAGAAATTGTGAAATAAACTAAAAAAAAAAAAAAAAAAAAAAGATTATCAGAATCAATGGAAAGAAGAAAGCTAATTTAAGCTGCAAAAGAGATGTGTTTCTTAGACATGCTGGGTGAAAATCGTCAATATTTGAGTAAGGAGGAACTGGAAATTTATAACAGAACTCCGTTACCACATATATTTCTTTTAATATATATTATGTTCAAATTTATTATATATAGCACAATATGCTCATTTCTCCCTATGACCTAGATTGTCTTGATAAAGTATTTCTATAGCTCTCATTTTCAAAATGCCCTTTGATTAACCTAGGTGGACTGGTTAAGACTACGGGCTGTGGAGACACCATTACCAGGGCTCAAATCTCAGTGCAGCTATTTACTGACTCAGAAGCCACTTTATCTTTACTAATCGGGGGTTAAAGTCTGTATCAATCTCACACAGATGTTGTGATGATAAATTAAATATTTTATATAAAGGTGCTTATGAGATATCCAGAAAAGAGTAAGAATTTAACAAATGATACCTATCACTGTTTTTGAGAACATGAGTTGAATCATGCTGATAATGGTCACAAACTAGTGACATGATCATGAAGAAATTATTCCTCATAACCAGTGATTCAGGGACTTTACATATTGTTTGCTGTAATAATGAAAGGCAAAGATGATAAAATTATGTGAATGTATGAAAGTAATACACAAAGGATGTGGTTATAAATATTGTAAGATCGTTAGTATTAGTCAAGAGCCTGATGTAATCAAATTTTGAATTTTTTAACTCATCTTAAGATTTGATAGTTAAGCATTCATATTCTTTAAAAAAACACTTTAAATCAAAACCTCTGCATAATGGCTGCTGTTGTTGTTGTTTTTAATGGGAATCTAAGCCTCTCAAACCATACTCCCACCATGATTTGCTTTTATAATGCAATCCTGCAATATGAAGTTTCTTAAGAACAGAACAAACTAGTACCCAAGTGTTACTTTTATGTTAGATTTGAATGTCAACATTCATATGACAATCATAATAAAGATTTGGGGGGGTCAAGATCTGCAAAACAGGATTAATTCCTTATGATACCCAGCTTCTCCTTGGATTGGGCAAACCCAATTTTACAAAATTCTTCCTTAAGGAGTAGAACGTGTTTTTCTAAAGAGTAGAATGTCATTTTTGAAGAAGAGAACATTTGGCATTGTATTTAGCAAACTCAAATAATTTGGTTCACCAAATACCAAAAAGCTAGAACAGAAACAGAGTGGTTTCTATTCAGGAGGAAGGCCTTTTCCTTGAGACTTAGGCCGGTCATCTTTCTATGTGGAAGCCTGATGCATGTACTCATGCCAGCCCGCTCAATTTGGCATCTTTACAGCCTCACACATTTCTTGGTACAAAGTACATCCTCAATGAATCATATGTAAATAATGACAAAGTTAGAAAACACCAAAATACTCAGTCCTAGCTAGAGAAAATTAGAACTACTTCAAGAAGCACTGACACCTGACATACACTTTGAAAGTTAACATAACTCATGCAGCAAGTTTTTAAAGGTAAGATAACTATCTTCAGTTTAGTTCCCCAACAGTGACTTCTGATATACATTATGAGCTTACACAGAGCAATTTAAAAATGAATTCTGCTCTCTGTAGGACCTGGAATCTTCTATGTGTTGCCCAGGTCAAAAGTTCTATTTCCTGACACTGGGTTCATACTTGACCCACCACAAGCCATTCCAAGCCATCTGCCTCCATCAGAGCAAACACTCTCATTTAGAATGCACATCTGCAAATTCTTTGTGATACAGATTCACAGAGGACCAGACAATTCTGTGTGTGTGTGTGTGTGTGTGTGTGTGTGTGTGCTGGGATTAGGATCTATTTTGCATAAGCCTTTGCAAAAGGTTTGTCCTGCATGGATTCCCCTCACACTCAGCCCTCACTCTCAGCATCACACTCCCAACCCCACCATCACCAGCAAACTTTGTACAACAATCTCTTCAAGACTCAGCTCAAGTTTCTCAGATCAGGAAGGGAAGCCCCTCTCTCACACATTTAGCTTTTCTCTCCCCACAGGAGGGGCTTCCATCCCTTATTGCCTCCTGGTTTGCAGATGCAAACATCACCACAGCCTGAGCTTGTGCACATTATGTCCCAATGCCTGGAGAAGACACATTGCATGAACTAGTTTGAACATGGGCCTCGCAGAACCTACTGACCATATTTCCCCTGAGATGAGCAAACTCTGTTAAGATAAACATAAATTTTCCTCTGAGCTGGCAGAGTGCAACCCCATATTGATGAAGGGCACTTATTCTATTAGCTGAGATTTATTCTGTTGCCTAGAAACAATTAAACATTGTTACAGACAATGTATGTGTTCCCCTAAAATTCATATTTTGAAACTCTACTCTCCAATGCAATGATATTAGGATGTATGACTATGGAAAATAATTAAAATTAGATGAGGTCATGAAAGTAGAGCCCTCAGGAATGGCATTAGTGCCCTTAGAGAAGTCACAAAAGAGTTTGCTTCTTCTCTCTCTGCCATGTGGAGGACACAGCAACAAGATGGCCATCTAAGAACAGGAAGCTGGCCCTCACCAGACACCATATCTGCTGGTGCCTTCATCTGGAGTTTCAGCCCCTAGGACTATGAGAAATACCATTTTGTTGCTAGGTCATCAGTTTTGGTATTTTGTTATAGTACCCTGACCTGACTAAACAAAGATAATCAACATTTGCCATCTATGTTGTCTCTTTATTACTCTAGAAGAACAGTTTTGCTGAAGGAGGGTCTTATTTTTCTCCCCGTCCCTCCTCCTGAGAAAATGGGGTGAGAAATATATACCAATTTATTCCACTATCTAGAAATACACGTAAATGGGATTGAAAGAAGAGTGTTTCAAAGTTAGTGATAAGTCTCTCACTAAAGAAAAATAAGAAAACAATGGGACTTAAGTCGGGGTCACAGGTGGGTCTAGATTATCAAGGGCTTTTAGTCAAACAAAGAAGTTTGAATACAAGCATTTGGGCAACAACCACAGCTACTACCACTTCAGAGATGGTATAATTAGAAGGCCCTCACTTCCAGGCTCAAGTTCTAGAAAAATGTTATACAAGAAAATACTCTCTGTCTTGCCAACATATCTGTTCCCTTAAACCCCCTAACTCATACCTTGCTCAGCTCTGCAACAAGAGTCATTAAGGGCAGAGTTCAGTCCATTCAATTACACTATATCCTTTGTCATATACTCTTAACAAGGAGGAATCATCGTCTGCCTAAGGCTCTGGTCCTGGTCTTGGAGTCCTGAGATCCAGCCCTGCATCGGGCTCTCTGCTCAGCAGGGAGTCTGCTCCTCCCTCTACTTCTGTGCTCTATCTCTCATTCTCTCTCAAGAAAATAAACAAAATCTTAAAAAAACAAAGATGAAGACTAGAAACTTTGGAAATTTGGAAGAAAGACCTTTATGTCAACTTTACCTGCCACATCTAAGTCTTTGACTCATCTGTAATATGGAGACAATAATACTCACTCTACAAAATTGTTGTAGGAATTAGTTAAGGGGAAAAGCCCCCTTTTGTTCTTTCCATTACCCTTAAAGTCAAAGGGAAGAAGAAAATTTAAAATAAAACAAAAAGAGCCTAGTTGGCATGTAAACACATTTTATCCACTTAAATGCAAGTCAAGTCCTCCCATGCAACTATGTCACTCTTTTTTGTTTGTTTCATGTTGCTGTCATATTGGAGCTCAAAATTTCCCCTCAGCCATTATATACAGCACAATGCATTCCCAGGGGACATTTTCTTCAAGCAATTATAGACGTTTTAATATGATATGCTTTTAGTTTGTACAACAAACTAATTCATGCAAATCACACCCCAAAATGCTGTGCAGAGTTAAATAATTCACTTAGAGAATTCAATAATACATAAAGGGAACTGGAAGAAGAAATTAGGAGATGTTGGTGAGAAAAAGAATTGAAAACCTGAGGTTGTTAATCAAAGAATTAACTCTGGTGAAGCAAAGAATTAACAGTGAACAAAGCAATTGCTGTAGAAAATGCAAAGTGCATGGTGATGCAAGATGCTCTCATAAATTTAATATTCCTTACCTGGATGACAACAGGACCAAAGTAATGCAAAACAAAATAGCATGAACATTAAAATAAGAGAAGAGATTCCAGAGGCAGAAATGAAAGTCTGTAGGACTTATAAGGAAACGACTGAAATTCCTTTATCCATCTCTCTGAATTCTGGACATGTTGTGTTTACAAGATACTTGGGAGTAGTAAAGAATTTGCCTCCTCAGAAGGAAATGAATGGTTGAGAACAGTAATTCCTGTAGCTGCTTGAGATATTGTCATAATTCATGGAAAAGTAGAGGATTTGGGTCAAAATAAACCTGACTGTGAGGTTCTCATTCCACCATGTATTACTTTTTGCTTGTTTATCTCTGTATGAGGGACTTAGCTCTGTGTTTCAGATTTTTTCAGCTGCAAAATGTTGCTTATAACTAATGGGCAGAGGGGAAGATCTAAGCACTTTGAATTGTGGCATAATCTTAAACAAACACTACTTGATAGCTATTCTTGTGCCCTCTCCTCACTGGTTCCCTTGGGGCTGGACATTCTCTGCTCACTCATACTTGCATTTATTCAACCACCTGTTGTTTACTGAGCTGTTATATGTTATTGACAGGACTGATGTCGCTGCTTCAAACAGTGGTGAACAAAAGAGACACAGATGCTCCCTTCATGGAGTGCACAGTCCAATGGGGGAAGAGAGACATTACACAAGCAAGTAAACACATTATGTAAGTTCAATGTGGAATTTCATAAATGTTAAAAAGGAAACAAAGGTAATGTGAAAAAGAATAACAGAAGCTGACCCGAAAGTCAGAATATCTAGAATGTCTTTCTTTTGAGGTGACATTCTAGCTGAAGCATGAATAATTAGTAAGAGCCCAATCATGTGGACAGCAGAAAAAGTATGCTCTGGGCAGAAGAAGAACATGTGTGGAGGCCTTAAGGCGGGAAAGACGGTGGTGTGTATGGGGGAAGAGAGTGCACGGGGACAGCTGGGCTTCCTCTGGGCTCTGAAATCTGTGTGCTTCCTTCTATCCCAGTGTGTTTCTCACACTGTAGTATAATTTTTTGTTTCCTGGTGGGCCTCTTCTACAGGATTGAAGTATTAAAATTAGGAGCTGGGTCCTTCTTCTCTGTAAATCAATCTTGTCTACTAGAGATCTTAACACATTGTAGGTATTCCATAAATGTTTGCTTAACCAAAGTGAAAGGACACCAGCCCCTGGTGTAAGCTACTAGGAAACTAAATATTTAATTGGTGGAAAAATATAAACGTCAAGTCCCTGTCTTTCAATTACATACCTCCTCCATTCAATATATCCAAAGCCTATAATGAAATAGGCAGCATAACAGCTCTAAGATATAGACAGGAATTAGCCCGAGTTCCTGTCCTCTATGATCTCACAATATAGCGGGGAGAAGAGTAAGTAAATGAACAATTAGAGAAGTGTGTGTTAGGTTTTATGACAGATGCCATGGTGACAGTGACAAAAATCAGCCAACGGTATCTTTGAAGGATTTTGGGGGATGGTTTCTGCTTTTTTCTATAATATTTGTTTCTTAAACTAAATTTAGTTTAAGAAATTAAATTTAGTTTAAGAAATAATAATTGCACCTATATAATGTGCTGAGGCTTGTTAAAGAAGAATAAAATTAAAAATGACAGAGACTGCTCTCAACATTTGGTGGGGGTGTACACAAAGAACTCTAGAACAAGTCATTAATTGGAGGTACCATGGTAATCTCATTGGATCACTAACAGGAAAGAATTAATTAGGATAGTATAGAAATCTTCATGAAAGACGTACAACATGGGCTGATCATGAAACAGGGAAGGAATTTTAGAAAGAGTAAAAATTAACAGGAAGATAGAGGACATATGTAAAAATAGTAGTTTGTCTGTATTCAAACAGGGATAGTACCTTATTATTCCTATTTACACATTGGAAAACTGAAGCTCAGATCGGTCAGAAGTAAGTTTTCCAAGGCCACAGAGTAAATAACAAAATTAAAATATGTAACACAAAGTCCAGTGCTATCTTCACACGGCTTGCTGAGAATTTTTGGTGTATTGCTCCAGATAGATGAATTTACAAGGGGGAATCAGCGAAAGTTCCAAACCATAGATCCAAACAGTCCTGGAATCTACAAATAACTTAAGCATCTTTCCCACAGAACCCACAGGTACCAAGGAGACTGAATAGATGGTGGGTGTAATGAACTGAATTGTGCCCCACCACACCACCAAATTCTTATGTGGAAGTCTTAACCCTCAACGTGGCTATATTTGGAGATAAAGCCTATAGGGAGGCATTAAAGGTTAAATGAGGTCATAAGTGGGGGGCCCTAATCTGATAGAAATGGTAACCTTACAAGAGGAAGAAGAGACAGCCGAGAACTCCATGTGCATGCACAGAGAAAAGGCCAGGAGAAAACACAGGGAGAAGGGACCACCTACAATCTACAGAGAGCAGCTTCACCAGAAGCCAACCTTGCTGGCACTTTGATTTTGGACTTCTAGCCTACAGAACTGTGCTACAATATATTTCTGTTGTTTAAGCCAACCAATCTGGCATTTTGTTATGGCAGCCTGGGCAGACCAAAATAGTCAGGTAAGGAGACAGGTGGTAAGTAGTTTTTGTAAAATTCCATACCCAAGTCACAGAGGGACTGCTGTAACCCATCATGATGATGTCGGTCCACCCAGTGGACCAGAGTAACTGTGGCGAAATAAATCTATGAGATTCCAAGATGCAGAAGAGGAATTCCTCCAAGCAGCCTTGTCTTCCATTATGAATCTTCTCATGATCTCCTGCCCTTTATCCTCATCTGCCATAACTGTGAACATCGCCTCTTCTTTCTTCTATAGACTCAGACTCTTAAGTATTTCTAGAAAACTTGCATGGAAAGAAGGCAAATTCCATTTTACAAATAAAGAAACTAAAGACAAGGAGTAAGTTGTCCACGATCGCAGAGTCAGTAAGTAGCAGACACCTCATTTATTTCCCGCAGATTTCTAGCCTGTTAGGTCCTGTTGACATATCCCTAATGTTGGCTCATTGGCTACTGGCTGTGGGTTGACATTATTCTGTAATATTTCACACTCAATATAAGACTCTACGTCCTTTCATCAGACTCTAAGTCCTAACCAGATTGGGACAATCCCAGGGAAGCCCAAACACCCTTTCTCCAATCTGAGTTCATCTTAAACTGAAGTAAGCAAAAGAAAATGGATTTGGATTCAAGCAGAAAGGAGTCAAGTAGAAGAAAACTTTGTTAAGCCGCCAAATCCTTCCTTCCCCAAATATGGAAACTGAGTCCGGTGATTATGACTGTCCTAAGATCATGTAGCTATCTGAAGACATTATATTTATGTGCATGTGTCTTACAGGAAAGGAATCTTAAGTTGGAAAAGGGAAAGAAGTATGAAACTATTGTCTTGTTTAGTTTTCAGTTTAGAAGTCATGAGGAAAATTCAGTGCAAATGCCAAAGGAAACTAAAATGCATTAAGGATTTTCTATATACTACACAAAGTATTTCACATTAGGGAAGCTATGGCTAAGCAAGCAATTTTAGTCCAAGCCCAAATACAGGAATAAAGCTCACTGAAATACAGCAACAATAATCCTAGGTGTTCTGCAGACATATCCGCAGACCTCCCTTCTCCACCTCCAAAATCCTCACACTCCCTCCCAGGCTTATAGCCACACTGCAATCTAAATCAACTGTTTTGTTTTTGCAAATCTCATTTCATAAACTGTTATACCCAACGTTGACCTCAATTTAAAGTGCATGACATCTACACTTCTCTGTACCTTCCAATTTTGCACTTTTTCCAAAATGGCAATCACATTTTTCCAGCAGGATGTATTTTCTTACGAACTCTTTTTGCTTATTGTCCGTTCTCCGTGTCCGCCACTGCGCGTGCAGGGCTTCTTGTATTACTTCTTTATTTGTGAGCTGAAACACTGAGAGTGAATTTACTACTCAGTCAGCCATGAATCCTCCTGGGTAAGGAAGAAAAAATCTACTTACCCAGAAATGCTCCATCTTCCAGAGCCTCTGGGGATAATTCCTACACTTTCTTTCCAGGAAAGAGTCAGAGGAGGGAAAAACCAGTGGCCGTCTACTTTTGGAAATTATAGCAAGAAGCCTGGCATTATAAATTTGTGTTCGTCCTGCTTCGTGGAGAAAACCTGACCTCATATAGCCCAAACCTTCACCCTAGGTGAACTCTTACGTCCGCCACCATGTGAGTCACTCCAGGGGAGCTTAAGTTGGTGGGATGCAATTTAGTGTTACCCAGCAGGAAAGAAAATAACCCACTCTTTGTGTCAACACACCAGTCCCCTAACAAAGAACTCAGTCAATCAACCGGTCAAAAAGTTGCCTTAAAAAAAATCAACTAAATAGACTGTGTGTGTGTGTGTGTATATGTTTTTCATTTGACCAAACTCTTCCCAATCTTTTATTGTTAACTGTGATTAAATTAAACAAAATGCTTTAATTAGATCAACAAAAAGAAATCACATTAACTCAAGTGCTACATGAGCTGGTCTCTGAGCTAGGATACTTCCATGTACACTATCTCATTTAATCCTTAGTAGGAATATTCTGAAGAAATTTATTAACTCCTTTATCTGCCTACATAAAATGTGGTTCCCTAAGTAGCTTGGGATGATAGCCTGCACCAATTAAGTTAATCCTCAAAAAATCCTAAATAAATTTGATAATTGTTCCCTATTGTCCGTGGGTCACTTTTTTTTTTATTGCAAAAGCTGGCAGTTCATATTTACAGTTTGGATGATTCTGCACACCCATGCCCACTGCCCCACCCCCAGGGGGAATATTTAGCATTGTCTGGAGACATTTTTGGTTTCCACAACTCTGAGAAGAGCTGGAATCTGGTGGGTAGAGACCGGGAATGCTGCTGAACATCCTAATAAATGGCCCTCTGCAACAAAGAATGTGCACCCCAAATGTCCACAGTGGCTAGACTGAGAAATCCTACTGCAGATATTTTCTTCTAGGTGTTATTCATTTAACACACATTTATTTAACGTTTGTTAGGGACCCAGTATTTTGTTGTAAACTAAGGGGAAAAAATCTAAGACAGAGTCTTTGAGCTCAAGGATTTCACAATCCACAGAGAATAAAGAATAAAGTCAATACACAGTGGTTGGGGCCTCATAAATGCCAGGCGCTGTGCCAGAAAGCAGTAACACATCAGAGGCCAGTACAGACCCAGCCCTAACCTCACTGAGTTTACAGTTTCATGAGGAAGATAAACACCAAATAATCTGTGTTCCCAAGGAGAGGGGTAGGCTGCTTTTAGACTCTTTAACCTGAGGACCAGAAAAGGTTGCCTCGTGGGACTAACATTTGCAGAAAGATCTACGGGATGAAGACGGATTCAGAGTCTTCGAGAAGGGCGTCACAGAATGTATGAAAGTACATGGACTGAGGAAACCAAAGGAAAGGCAGAAAAGCATGAGGTGAGGCTGCTGAGTTTAGGCAGGAGCCAAGGGCTACGACAGATGCTACTCGGCCATCATAAAGTACTCTTAACCTAGACTCACTTCAAAGAGGAATTAATATCAGAGCTAGGATTTGAGAGCTGGGTCGCGGCAATTTAGGTCAGAAAAAATTCCGGGCAAAGGAAACAGAGGTTAGAGGTGGCATGGCTCGCTGGAAGGTGTTAGGGGTGCACTGGGTTGGAGCAGGTGAGTGTGTGAGAGCCAGAAATGGAATGTCAGGGGTGCCTGGGTAGTGCAGTGGTTAAGCATCTGCCTTCGGCTCAGGGCGTGATCCCAGCGTTCTGGGTTCGAGCCCCACATCAGGCTCCTCCGCTGGGAGCCTGCTTCTTCCTCTCCCATTCCCCCTGCTTGTGTTCCCTCTCTCGCTGGCTGTCTCTCTCTGTCAAATAAATAAATAAAATCTTAAAAAAGAAAGAAAGAAAGAAAGAAAGAAAGAAAGAAAGAAAGAAAGAAAGAAAGAAAGAAAGAAAGAAAGAAAGAAAGAAAGAAAGAAAGAAAGAAAGAAAGAAAGAAAGAAGAAAGAAAGAAAGAAAGAAAGAAAGAAAGAAAGAAAGAAAGAAAGAAAGAAAGAAAGAAAGAAAGAAAGAAATGGAATGTCAGCATTGAAAGTACCAGGCCTCCTGCTTTCTCCTGCTTCCTGTCTAGATACGTGAATGGTAAAATGACTTACTTCTTTTGAATATATGTGTAGGATTCCTAACAGGCTCTTTTTTATAAGCTTTACAAACTTCAAGGAGCCTGTTTACCCCAAGCCCAGGTAGACCCTGTCCCAGCAGGAGTCTAAATCTGATGGATGAAACGGGATCTTAGCAAGACCTTTTCCAATCCCCTCTGCCCTGCCTTTCTCTAAACTACCCTTTATAACTGATTGTACTTCCTTAGTTTCAAGCTCTATTTCAGTAAAAAGTCCCAGTTTACCTCGGCCTCATGTCTTTGCACCTTCACTCAATTCCAGGCTTTTCAGAGCCCAGTGGCTTTCTGATTGCTGGTGTTCTTAACAACACTTTTGGCAAATCACTCAGCACCTCCCACACACAGCCAGCTCTTCACAAACAATAGGAGTGCGTGAAATTCAATTCACAACACTGCAGTTTACACATTCCAAACTCACTGAAGAGATGAGCCCTCCAATTAATGACCTCCCTGTGTAATTGCCTTCCCTCGCTTACCCGATTTGCTTTTGATCGTGCTCTGGTACAAATTCCCTCACCTGCTTACACGGTGAGTTCCTTTCAAAGGAAACCAGTGGGAGCTGAAGGGAATGGGCCGGATAGTTGGATACACAGTGAGATGGTTTTAAGTGGATTTTTGACCTGTCATCTCTCTGCTGAAGACTCCCTAAGTGTTGTATCGGGACTACCTGAGGTCTTCTTCCTCGCACTTCTTGCTGGGCTATGAATACAAGTTGTTTCCTTCTGTTCCTTTTACTTTCTCTTTTAAGAGACTGTCTGTCTTGAAAAGAATGGAATCAATCTCAATTTGAATGCCTCCTGCTCATCCAAAGCCAATAATAAGACTAATCAGCCTGATGGCTGATTTCCCCAGTGACAACGCAAGCTAGGATGTCAACTATTATAACTTACTCATCTGTCCTCGTATCTTGGGGCTCTGTGTATGACACAGAGTAGGGGTTCAGTAAATATTTATAACATAGCTATATGGATGAATATTTAATAACGGCACTAAGCTCAGTTTAAGGATTTTTTTTTTAAAGAAGTTGAAAGACACAAAGACATGACAAAGAAATATATACTGAAAGCAAATGGGTTAGGAACAACATCAGAAACCAGAAGTTCTGATTAAATAAGTCTGGTGTGGGCACTCAATTTTGCAGTTTACAAGTGCCCTGCTGGCCTTGATTTGATGATAGCAGATGGCTCTTTAAACTCTGTGAGAACACTTGTGTAAACAAAAGAGACTGGTCTTAGAGTAAGAAAATCAGATCTCAAGGCTGGGCCTTCAGTTCAACTCCACCATTTTCTAGTAGAGAATGAACTTCCTGAGATTCCCACTTCCGCAGCCCCTGTCTGTGCCAAAAGAGCATCTACCTCCCAGGCTAAACAAAAGGGGCAAATGAAAAAAGACCTAAGAAAATTATCCACAAACTGCAAAATGAGCTGTCGTTATTTACCAAAACAGAATGGATTAGAGTCCATTAAAATGAGATCAATAATTTAAAAGACACAGGTGACAAAGAAACAGAATAAGAGCTGATGACTGGAATAACTTCTCTATTATTTTTATTTTATTTTATTTTATTTTATTTTACTTTATTTCATGTTTAGAGAAAATGACTTTAGATGGTCTTAGTGGTCTATGGAAGATACTGGCATTAAAAAATACATAGCTTGCCATGGTATTCCTGATATAATATTTGTTTGACCTCACCTGCCATAATCTGAACTACATTACACACCTAGGGTCTTTAGGTTGGTAGGGCATTCACTCAGCTAACATGTATACAGAATGAGTCATGGGTAAGAACAGGTCTTTGGAGTCAGAGCATAAAGGGTCCTAGTCTTACACTCATTTCCATGAGTTGAGTTTTTCTTTGCATGAGAATATGATTATCCCTGAACAACAACCCTCTCTGAACACTCTACTAAGGAAATGGAAGTAGACACAAGGTGCCTTTATTTCCTCTTCGTCAAATTGGTCACTGGATAGTCACAAGAGGGAGCTGATATATTACCCAAATGAATGGAGTTTTCTACAAAAATGCATTCAACAGTGGCTGGAAGATCACATGGCAGCCACACGGAATAATTCAGTCCAATCATTTCCTTTCTCTTTAACCAACACTCTACTGTATGCTTCCAATTATCCAGGAACCATACAGGATGGAGGGGTGTGTCTGAGGGGAATCCAAACATGAGGGCCTCCCCAAATCTGACAAATAAACACAGTGGGAGACTTAAGATACATTTGTTTCCTGATCCAGGACAAATCCTTCCTTGGCTCTATTAACATTGAAGAGAGAGGCTGAATGTTCAAAAACCAAAGTAAGAGAGGTCAAAAAGAAGAACACCTCAAAGAGTATCTGAAGCAGAAAATTAATCTGACTCTCCAAGGGCTTCTGAACTTCTCACACTGAAGACGTTCTCTATTACATCTCCTATATATGGATCAGAGAAATCTACACACAAGCCTCAACATTCAAGATCATTCACCTAGATTTCCTTTTTCAAGTTGCCTTAGCCATTTTTTCTAAGCTAGTCCCTCTACACCCTGATGACCAAAAACCACCTTTCTCAATTCCATGCCATCCACCTCTATATGCATACTCATCACATTCATTCTTCACCCCTCTATCTCTCTCCAGTGTCCAACACAGTAGAGTAAGAGAAGATGCAGAAGGTCAGGGAGGCTGCAGAAAAACAAAGTATATTTTAATCCGAACATTTCTGAATTCTCCTGCTCGAGGATGAACCAAGAAATGGCCTTCCTCAGGCCTCTAGCGGGTAGAAATTTCTCACGTCTTCCTATGAATCTAAAAGCACTGTATTTTTTTCTCTCATTAGGCAATTGCATTCATTACCTTCTGTTATAGATCACCTGCGATTTGTCTGTTATCTTTCCTTGAGCATACTTTAAACTCCTTGCAGCCTGGTTCATTTTCTGGTTCATCTCCGTTTTCTTCACATAGCCAAATACTGTGGTTTAAACAGGGCAGCACCCGTATATATGATTGCTGCACAAAGTAAGAGAGGGGGTGAATGATAATACAATAGCCTGAGAAAGCTTCATCTAGTTAGTTGAGAAAATTCCATACACAGAAATGTCTCTGAAGAGTTCCTGCGCGTTTTATGATCTATGTAGAAACATTTCTACCTCCTCACATCCGTTATCATATGCCATTTGCTATTACTATGAAACGTCTCATCATGTGACCTCTGGAACTAATTTGGCCAAGTTTGCAATTCCAGATAATAGTTCACTGAAGCTTCATTATTATACCAGTAACCTAATAAAAAAGAGAGAGAGAGAGAGAATTAAGATCGACTGCAGGAGAACTTGAAGTAGTCTGTCACTTCAGATGAGTGATGCCATCATTAACCTTTAAGGTCACATTAGCTATTATTGAAGTGTCACATATCACTGTGTCAAGATTAAATTAAACAAACTATTACCTCATTATTATGCTAACAAATCTCAAGCTTATCTGAATTAATATTATACAGACTGGAGACCTCCTTAGGCAGTTTACTAATAGCGCACAGACTTAAACTATTTAGATGTAAGGTATGAGATCAATTTCCTAGCTGGAAAAAAATAATCATCTGAAGCTTTCAGTTATGGTAAAGTCATGAACAGATCTGGGACTAAATTACCAGTTGGCATTTAATTTTAAAGCAACGTGTTGAAGCAAAGTTGATGCCTATTGATTTTATTCTGGAATCCTTTTTCCTTAATGCCAGAATTTCTCAGATATAATAAAATAAGTTTATGCTTTATCTAAAAAGAATACATGGCTTTGAAAGCATCAAAGACAACTTGTGATATAAAAGAGCAGTGCACTAGATGTCTTGTTTTGAAAAGGTTATCATCCAATCAATACACTAAAATATGGTGTGTGAGATGTCAGAGACAGCTGGCTGGAGGTGTGGGTTAATTCCAGTTTTATGTAATGGCTGGGAGAAAGCCAGGACTGTATCTTGCCTCAATCCAGTAAATATTAAGTCTTATAACAATGGCTCTGGAAGGGACTTTAGAGATCAGCTAGTGAAACCCTTGCCATTTCGTGAATGAGGAAATAGGTTCAGAAGGTTTAAGTGATTTGCTCAAAGTTACAGAGCCTAAGGCACCATCAGCAAGCAGAATCACTGCTGTACACAGAGGGCTGGAAGCAAGAAACTGCACAAGAAGCCTCCTTACTTTGTTATCTCTAAAATTTGTGAAAAAGCAAAATTTGTCAGTTGGGGAATAGATACTCTATGTGTTGGGGATTCTGTTAGTTCATAAAAGTGCTCTTTCTATCATAATCAAACCTGTATGAACAGGCTTATCCTCAACAAGTACCCAGTCAATCCAAAATGAGACTTGTGCCTTTGACATACCTACAGATTATTTATAACTATATTTAATTATAAAGTAATAAGAATCCTTTGTTTTCTCCCCATTTTTATAAAAATAATGAAGCAAAACAAAATAAAATTGAGTATTAAATTTACATAATTAAATATATCCCTGCGAAGTTTCCAAGGTAGAACTATTAACTGATAGCTAATGCCGCCATGGAAGATTCTGAAATTTTCACTTGTGATTTGTTATAGCAAGGTTAAAACTCAGCATATGAAGGTCAATTTATAGGTGTCAATCTCTAATGTACACAATGAATAATCACTCAAGACTGGAAAGTATTACAGTTAAGAAAAACCTGATGTATGGTAGAGAAGATGATAATAAACCAAGCAAAATATTATTAAAATGAAATTGAGGATATGGTTACCAAGGGGCTCTAAGAACTTTTTCAGGACCAATGACCCAGAAGATAAAATGAATGGAAGAGAGAACAGATAGGATTTTTGCCTTCCAGCACCCTCAGAAAATAAAGAGACAAAAATCACAATGCCAACATCGAAATTCTAACATTTCTGATATACAGATGTACAAAGAATAAAGAATGATGATGACAATATTTTAAAAGCATACAGCTGAGGCTACACAATGGCAAAAGTACAGATTAAAGTGAAAAATTCCAGGGAAAGTGACGGGTGTTTCCAAACATCTAGATGTTGAGGTATGTGGATACTGAGGTGGTGGTGAAGTAGCCTCCTGGGCTGCCATGATGGACAAGGTGGACAAAAAGTAGGCAGAATCCTTGCTCTCCCATTAGCTCACCAAGCAGAGCAACTTTGCTTTGTTTTTATCCATTATAGCTCCAAGCAAAATTTTATTTGAAAGCAACAATCCACTGATCTAGACAAAATGTGCAATGTTTCTCTGGGTTTTTCATTTTCCATTTGGATGTTGGTAATCATGGAGACACCCAAATTTTCTAAACGGATCAAGTTTAATCACGGGCATCTCACAGAATCCTTTTCTCAACAGTGTACCTGGTGGTAATTATGAACTAGGAACTCGTGTTTAAAACTCTGAAGATAATAATTTTCTCATGTAAAGCAGCATCAAGTATAGACTCTGAGGAGCATTTTTTTTTTCATGATATGCTTTCATGCTCCAAAGTTATTCACTTCCTGAACCAAACCACTTGCTGATTAGATTGATAACAATATCGACTTTTTTCCCCTCAGGGTAACTACAGAAAGAAATAGCATGTGCAACATAAAAAAATCCTATGGCGCCATATTCCCTCATGCTCTCATGCCCACATCCAGCTTCCTTTGCCTATTCTAATCCCCTCTCCCACGAGGCATCCCCGGCCACTCCCACCCTTCAGGAATCCTTGAATGATTCATTCTTCTAGATAAGAGGTTCCTAACATTTTTGTGTATGTTGTAAACCCCTCTGGCAGTCTAGTGAAGCTTATTTATTTCATCTCGGAATAACAACTTTAAACCATTACAGATAGATATATATACATTTCTATATATGTGTTAAGAAAATTTATATATATATATATATAAAACCAATTTTATATATTATATATATATAAAACAAAGAAAGCTAGTTATTGACATTTTTAAAAATAACAAATTTAAAATATACTTTTTCTTCTGTATTAACTTCTTAAGCAGCAAGATCTTGTAGCAAATCTAATTACTCCCATAATTTTCAATTAGTGAAGAGTTAAGTTATATTTTGTTATTTCCATAATAGCTATAATATGATTTTTTAAAAAAATGGCTTTTATCAGCCACAGAGTCACAGGTCTGCCAGTACCACTGAGATCTGTTGTTCTCATTCACAGTTGATGGGAATGCTAAATTTCAGTTAGATGCTGGTGAAATTAAGGATGTATATTTTTCGAGCCCAAACTAGTGGACTCCTGAATTAAACACACAGTTTAAATTCTAGATTCTATTCAGGAATCACCTTTTCAGGACAGGAAGTTTTTTTAGAAACTATTCTCTAGCTCCATAACTACCCTTTCTAAGTATTCTGAAAGCAGCAGATATTTGCTTTACCAGGTAACTTGGCCCAGTGGCTTCCCATTTTATTATTAATTTCATTTCAAGAAGTATTTATTTTAAATACAATGTATGACACAAAGGCAAAAACTCTGTGGACTAATGTACCCTCACCCCACCACTGCAAATTACCCATTTTAAATCCTATTCCCTTCTTCTAAAGTAACAACTAGTATAATTTTTGTTTGTATCTTTTCAGATCTATGTTTCAGGCATATATAAAAACTGTTACTTATTGTTACAATATAAATTGTTGTTTGTGTGTGTTTGAGAAGCTTTTAAAAATATTAAGAATAATATAACAAATGTCTGTATCCCAAACACTCAGAATTAATAGCTGTTAATGTTTTACTATATTTGCTCAAGGTTTTTCAGGCAGTGACACATCACAGATAAAGGTAAATCCCCCTGAAGCTCTACGATCTCTTCAATTTCATTTCACTTTACACTTTCTAGACCATCAAGAAAAAGCAGATAATGAGTTTAGTGCATTTTTACATACTAACAGTTTGTATACATCCAGTTTTATAAGTTTACACATAGAGATAAACATAAAAATAGTTTTGATGTGTGTTTAATTTCCATGGGTTATATAATATTGACTATACAATCTTCTGTTGTTTTTTCACTCAGTTATGATGTTTTGTACATCTACCGATAATTCTATTTACAGATCTAGTTTATTTGTATTAAAAGTATCAGAGTATTCCACTATGACTATTGCATATTTTGTTCATCCACCCACTTAATGATGAATATTTTGCTAATTTAAACATCGTACCTAATATAAACAATGCTGCAGAGGACCCCTCTAGATATTTCTGTGCAAGTGTAAGAAAGTTTTCCTTTGCATAATTAGAATATATGAGTTTGCATATGCTTACTTTCAATTTTATCAGGATATGTCAAGTTATAGAACGTGTCTATTTAAATTCTCAGTAGATGAGGATAATGATTCTATTTCCCCAAATGTTTGTTACTGTCAGAATTTTTAAAAATCTGATGACATTACTGAGATATCATTGAAGTAAATAGCACATTTCAATAGTACAACTTGAACGGTTTTGACATTTGCATATGCATATGAAATCAATCACAAAATCAAGATAGCAAATGTTTTCATCATCACCTAAAGTTTCCTTGCACCCATATGCAATACATTCTCTACCCCACTGCTGTCTCCTGGAAGCAACTGACAGGTTTTCTGACAATATAAATTAGTTTATATGGTCTAGCATTTTATATTCATGGAATCATGAAGTGTAAACTCTTTCTTGCCTTGTTTCTTTCACCCAATGTATTTGTGAGAGTCATGTTCTATGTATCCACAGTTCACTCCTTTTAAAGGTTAAATATCCATTCACATATTTGTGGACATGTGAGTCATTTTCATTTTGAGGCCATTACAGATAAAGCTTCTAGGAACATTCATTTATAAGTCATTATTCATATACATGTTTCTGTTACCCTTATGTAAAACGGAGTCACAAGGAACGTATATATTTAATGTTTTAAGAAATAGCCAAACTATTTTGCAAAGTGATAGTACCATTTTACATTTCTACCAGCAATATTTGAGAGCTCTGGTTATTCCAAATCCTAGACAATACTTGGTGTTTTCATTCTTTTTCATTTTAGCTCATCTAATGGGTATGTAGTGGTATCTCATTGTGATTTAATTTGCATTTCCCTGATAATTAATGATGTTGAGTATCATTTTATACATTTATGTGCCATTTCTATCTCTTCTCTTGTAAAGTGTCTCCTTATTTTGTCCAATATACATTGAATGGTTGATCTTGTTGAGTTGTAAACATTCTTTGTATATCCTGGCAAAAAGTCCTTTGTCTCATGTTTGTGGTAAATATTTTGTACCAGTATATAACATTTCTTTTTTATCTTAAGTCCTTCAACAGCAATTCTTAAATTTTAGTGAGAGCCAACAAATCATTTGTTTTAATGTCATGCTTCATTCTTTTTAAGTTCTAAGAAATCTTTGCCAGTGTGGGGGTAGCAAAGATTTTTACCCTGTTTTCTTTTAGAAGTTTTATTCTTTTAGATTTATAATTAAGTCTATGATTTGTAACTCAGATAAGTCCTTTAATTGTTCTGGCTATTCTAAGTCCTTTGCATTGCCATATAGATTTTAGAATCAGCTTGTCAACTTATAAAAGAAAAACAGGTGCTAAACCTTTGACTGTCATTGTATGATTCCTTAGAATAATTTAAAAATTTGACACCTTAATAATTATGAGCATTCCAATTCATGAGTACCATAGATCTCTCATTTATGTCTACATTGATTTTATTCATGTTTTGTCGTTTTCAGTATGGAGAATTTGGCTATGTTTTGTTAGATCTATCCTTAAGTATTTTGTGATTTGGGTGCTATTGTCAAAGGGATTTTTAAAGTTTTATTTTCCAATTGTTTTCTCCTTCTAGTATATAGAAGTATACATTATGTTTTATATTAACCTTTTATCAAAAACTTTGAAAATTTATTATTATTAGTCTTAGGAATTGTTATTAGGCTTCCTAGGATCTTCTGTGTAAACAATCATATCACTTGAAGATAGGGAGAGTTTAACTTCTTTCTTTCCAATCTTTGCATTTATTTTTTTTCTTGCCTTATTGCTATGCCCAGAATTTCCAGCATAATGTTAAATAATCATGGCAGTAGTAACATCCTTGTCTTGCTTCCTCTCTCAGGGTGAAGAGATTAAGTCTTTCACTAGTAAGTAAAATATCAGTTGTGGAATTTTCATAGCTGCCCGTTATTACTGAGAAAGTTTCATACTATTTTTAATTTACTGTTGGTTTTTATCTTGAATAGATGTTTGATTTTGTCAAATGGTTTTTCTGCAACATTGGAAATAATTACATTCCGTTTTCACATTTCATTCATATTTCTAAAAGTGTTCTTATCCTTTTTTGTTAATATGGTTAATTACGTTGATGGATTTTCAAAGAATAAACTAATCTCACAAATCTAAGATAAACTCTACTTGTTCATGATGCATTATCTTATTGTTGGATCTGATTTGTTATGTGTTTCTAAGAAATTAGCATATATGTTCATGAGGGATATAGGTCTTTCCTTCTGTACTTTTTTTTTCAGTTATTAGGGTTATATTAGCCTCATAAATGATTTGGGGACTGATCCTCCCACATATTCTGAAAATGGGTGTGTAAGATCCAGTGTTATTTTATCATGATATGTTTGTTAATCTTCACTGATGAAGTTTCTGGTCCTGGAAATTTACTTTTGAGAATTTTTATAACAAATCTGATTTATTTAATAGGTATAGAGATACTTTGATTTTTCAGTGGGAAGGTGTAGCTATTTTGATACATTATATTTTTGAAGAAATTTTGTCATCCATCAAATTTGTTCACATAAATTTGTTCATAGTATTCTTTTATTATCTTCTTAATGTCTAGGACCTGAGATAACTTCTTTTCATTCTGGATGTTTGTAATGTTTCTCCTCCCACCTCATACCTCTCTGTCTCTCTTTTTAAACAGTCTATTAGAGGTTAGTCAATTTTTTTTTTGATCTTTTAAAATAAGTACAGGGGCGCCTGGGTGGCTCAGTCGTTAAGCGTCTGCCTTCGGCTCAGGGCGTGATCCCCGCGTTCTGGGATCGAGCCCCACATCAGGCTCCTCCGCTGGGAGCCTGCTTCCTCCTCTCCCACTCCCCTTGCTTGTGTTCCCTCTCTCGTGGCTGTCTCTATCTCTGTCAAATAAATAAATAAAATCTTTTAAAAAAATAAGTACATATTGGCTTTGTAAATTTTTCTTACATTATTTTCTTTATATTTCTTTGATGTCTGTTCTTTATTATTGTTTTCCTTCTACTTCATTTGGTTAAGTTTGCCCTTCTTTTTCTAGATTTTAAGGTAAATTTATGTCATTAATTTTCCGTCATCCTTCTTTTCTAATGTAAGCACTTAAAAAATTTTTTTTCCCTAAACCCTGCTTTACCTTTAATCCACAAATCTTGATATGTTATATTCTTCATTGCCATTGATTTTCAAGTATTTAAACTGTTATATTACCTGTTTTCTGCCAATCTTTCTGTTATCTGCATCTTTCTGCTTCTTTTTCATTCCTCCTGATGATACTGGTCTATTTTCTATTGCTGAACACGAACACCAAGAACATCCTTCTCACTTTAATGCTTTTGTAATAATTGCTCCCCCCAGACTGAAATCCTACCCCCAGATCTCCACATTGCTGGGATTTTATTTTCTCCTCCCTGCACTTTAGTTTTACCTCCCTATTCTGTCAATCTAATGCCCTAATCTCTCTCAGATCTATGATGGCATTTATTACTTGACATAATCATGCTTGTTTATTGGTGCATTGGTTTAATATCTTTTTTTCCCAACTAGTATGCTTAGCTAATTAAAGAATTAACCTTGCATATATTTGCTCTGTAGCCATACAATGCTAGATAGTAGAAGCTCAGTAAATATTTATTAAGCATATTATCTTTTTAACTTTCAAAATAACCCTATGGATTAGCCACCATTACCTGATTTTTAAAGATAAGAAACATGGTGTTTGGGAAAGCTAAATAGCATGTTAAAACACTCTTAATTAGAAGAAGAGTCAAGATCTGAATGTATGTCTATCTGGCTCTAGAGCTTGAATTTTTACCCATTAGGCTATGGGGCCTAGGATAAATTCCAGATATCTTGCTTGGACCCCCTAGTAGCTGACAAAAATATCCATAGAAGGTGCTGTCTGATGGGAGAAAAAAACTGGATGAGTAGCAAAATGTTCCACTTCAGATGCTTGTGGTACATACAATTGCATGGTAGGTATGGAATTGAATGGTGACACATTTAAAATGCCATCATTTGCAACTCTCAGAATGTCATATGAGCACGAATGAGAAAGTTCAGATACCAGCATAGTAAAGAAATGTCAACACATTACCAAACAGCATACTCTCAACATTTTAATAACTACAGTAGTTCCAAATCAAATTTATTTATTTCTAAATGGTTTAATATGAACAAAGTGCAGACAATGCTTCTGTTTGTGTTCTTTCATTAGGAAGCAGTGCATGTATAAGGAACCCATCACAGTTTCAGTGGAGCAATTCTCCAGAGCTTAGCCTCCATGGTGAAAAACAGGCCAATCTCTTCCTTTTAAAATTAAATTTCCACTTGGTGTTTTGATAAAAGACATTTGCTTAATTTTTACTTCCTTGAGTGATGCACATTTGATGAGAAAATAAACACTGACCCTAAAAGTAAGTTATTTAATTACCTTATATTTGCCTTTGAGATTTAGTTCCCAAAACTCTCTCAGCTCTCTAATGCCATATGTAATTTGTATTGCATAAAGAGAGGCTTTTGAGTTCTGTATCCTACTGCTTTGAGACTAAGCAAAAAAATAAAAATAAAAATTCCATTTCCTAGAGGTGGGTTTTGGTTATAGTCAAAACTTTTGACCTTTTCACTAATGGATACAAAGGAAATTGCAAATCAGATAACAGTGGCTTCAAACCAGAACTAAAACTAACACATGGAATTAAATATGACCTGAGGCACAGGCTGATGCAGTGTAGAGTTAGAAGTTAGGGCACAGCTCATGTAAAAGGATGCAATAGGTCTGATCCCAGTTCAGTCACTGTCTGGTGCCTTGGGCAAGGCACTTTCCTCTCTGACTTCAGCTCCCTCATCTGTTTGGAACCTGTCTAGTCCCCATCAGGTATCACTCTAGGAAGCAAAATTCCCAGGAATCAATGTGAGTATCTCTCTAGCTAGACTATCATGAAAGATGTAGGTCTACTTTAATGCACATTCACTATAACAATAGCGCTGTCAGTGCCTTTTGTATTGGAAGCTTTGTACCATGGATCAAGGTCAGACTGGCGGATGTACAATGGAGCATTTACCGTGTGACCTCAAATAAGAGCCACAATTTTAATGATACTCCTGTATATCCTGTCTACTCCCTTGACCCTCTCTGTGTCGTAATTACCTGGCAAAGCTCCAGCTCTCCACCTATGTCCCATCTATACTTGCATTAAATTTGGTTAGATAAAACCATGCTAAGTAGATTCACTTTAAATGACTCAGCTCTAACTTCACACAAGCCATTATGGATACCAAGAAATTTTAGCACAAATGTATTCTCTTTTCTATTTTCCTAGGTAACTTTCATAATTTCTCTCTCTTCAAACTCCAACACCTCCACCACACTCCTTCTCAGCTTATGTCCTAGGATCACATTTCATTGACAAAATGGGAACAATCTACAACAGAACTACTTTTGCATCTACAGAGTCCTACTTCATTCCACTTATGACAGATGTATTCTCCATGTGCCAAGGCCAGTATAAACTGTGGTGCACTTAAATTCATCTTTTCTCACCCACTTGAGTAGGTCATGGATGTTCAGACATTTGTAAATCATCCACCTTTTACTCTTTCTTGGATCATGCTCATTAGCTTATCAATAAAATGTAATAACTCTCAAGTTAAAAACCAATAGGAAACTCACCTTTGACTTTCCAATGCCTTCTAGTTTATATTCTTCTATCTAGAAAATCTCCTCAAAAAAAGGCACATGTATGTTATGTTCCCAATTATCTCCCATTCTTTTCGGAACCCAATCTGATCAAGCTTTCGACTCATCATCCACTGAAACTGCTTTTTTTAATTATAAGCCCACATCTTACTTCATCTACCAGCTATACCTGATACAGCTTATCAATGTCTTCTTGAAACTCATTTATTCACTTACTTGCAGGGATATCTCTCTCACTTGGTTCTCTTTCTCCATCACTGGCAGCTTCCTTTCACTTACCTTTGTTTCTCAACATATTCTTATCTCTAGCAATGGAAAGGCATGGGTGTCAATCCTCAGATTTCTTTTCTATCTACACTCATTCGCTAAGTGATCTCTTCCAAATTCAAGTTTTTTAATATCATCTCCAGTCTGACAACTCCTGAATTTGTATCTTCCATCCAAGTCTCTCTGTAGGACACTAGACTCATAAACACAACTATTTACTAGACACCTTCACTTGGATGATTAATAAGGACTTCAAGCCAAATGCTTCTAACAATGGTAAGCTTATTTCTCCTCCCTTACCCAGTGGACTTGCTTTCCCTGCCGTCTTCTTCATCTCATTTAATGGCAATTCAAACTTTCTAGCTCGGGTCAAATCATCCGTACGAAAGAGGTATAAGTTGAGTTTCTTTTTCTTTTCTTTTTCTTTCTTTCCTTTTTTTTGCAAATAAATGACCAATTGTTTCAACATCATTTTTTGAAAACGTTATTCTTTCCTTATTCAATAGCTTTTGCACCTTTGTCAAAAATCAATTGACCACATTTACGTGGAACTATTTTTGGGCTTTCTATTCTGTCCCATTGATCTATGTGTCAGTTCATTCATTTTTATCAACTTTATCTTCAGTACTTAAAGTAAGACTGGGAACACAGTATAATAGATAACAGAACTGTTTTCCTTATAACAGCAGATATCTGGCACGTAAAGCCCTGCTTAATGTTCTCTTAAGTTGGTTACATAGCATAAATCCTCAAAGACATGAAAAGTCTCTTTAATCTCTATAAATGTTGTTATATACAAATACAGCTTTCAACAAAGATAAACATTAATATTAAAATTGCTGGAATAAGTGCCTGATAACTAATTCCAAATACAGTGCTTAAATATTTGAAGAGTTTTGGATAATGAATCAAGTTGGGTAAAAATAAATGGAGTATTTTGAGCCAACTTATACCATCTTTTCTTGAATCATTAATCAAAATGTAAGATTTCTCTCCTTTAATCTTTTCTTTGCTAAACCAATCTAAAACCCTCTGAAATTATCTTAAATTTCAGGGGGTAGTTAAATTATTAGTGTGTTATTTGGCTGTGGCTGGTTTTGCAGGCTCTCTTAGGTTAACCTAGAGCAGTGGCCTTTAAGCTGTAGGAAGACAAGATGGTAAGACCTTGTTTTGATTTGTAAGCATTATCTCCTAGTTTATAGTTTAGAACTTCCTTGATACTTTAAAACATAGGCAACCTCAGATGTAAGAGACAGGACTAGAAATGGAAATGGAAGCAACAAAAAATCTAATAAAAAAAAAAAAAACGGTTTGAAATGGCCCTAGTCCATGTCTGCTATTCCCCTCCTGCCCACTTTTTTTGTTTGTTTCACGTCCCTTGTAATGACGCCAGGCACTGTTCTAAGCCATTAACATATACAAATTCATCTTATCGTTACAACATCCATAGGAGGTAGGGGCAGCATTAATATGGCCTTTTCATAAATGGGCCAAATGAAGCAGAGAAGATTAAGTTCCTTGACCAAGACTATACTGCAGGGAAGTAGAAGAGACACACTGCAAACTCAGATAATCTGCTTCCAGAGTCTATGTCCTTAGTATGATCTTTACAGGTGCTAGACAAGAGTAAGGAGAACACATATTCATAATCATGAATCAGTGAAATCATCATCCAAAATTCTTTATGGTATAATATGTGTTTGATGGAATTATATGATGTATACATTTAACGTTTAAACTATTATACCATAAACAATAATGCATGTATCAAATATTTACATTATGCATGAAATACTGTATATACAGGTACCTATATCTAATTTAAAATTATTTTTATGTTCTTTGAATATTGTTTCCCCTCCCCCTGCTTGCCTAAACCCTCTCATCCTTGAAGATCTCCTTTTCCCTTGAAATTTGGAACTGATTGCTCTTTTCGTATCCTAAGATAGAAACTTTAGGATAAGATAATTAGGGATGCCTGGATGGCCCAAAAGGTTAAGCGTCTGCCTTTGGCTCAGGTCATGATCCCAGGGTCCTGGGATCAAGTCCCACATCGGGCTCCTTGTTCGGGGGGGATGACTGTTTCTCCCTTTGCCTGCCGCTCCCCCTGCTTGTGCGCTCACTCACGCTCTCTCTCTCTGACAAATAAATGAATAAAATATTTAAAAAAATAGAATAAGATCATTAAAGCACATAATCGAGGCCAAATATAGGATACTTATGGTATGAAAGTTGAGGAAAAAGTTTGTGGGGTTGAATGGAGTAGATAGAAATATTTGATCTGAATCATGTCTAACTTAGGATAGATATGATTGAAAAAAATATAGTGAGGTGAACACGGTATACGGTCCAAATAACCTAGCATCAGTTTGTATCAGTGTTCCCAGAACAAGTCAAGAATCTGCTAGATAAAGTTGTTATCCAGAAGACCTGTTCCTGTTATACTACAGCCCTAGACACTTGGTTAGACTTTAGAGACAACACTTGGCTCCCTAGGAAGGAAGAATAAAGAGGAAAAAAGAGTAGCACAAACCATGTGTTTCTATTTCTTTGAAATAGGTATAAAGAGAGAGCAGAACCTGAGGCTTGAGTCTGCATGACAACATAATTGAACATTTTCACTGAGGCTTATACTTTAGTTTTTTCACTGATTTTCCTCACCTAAGGGAGAGAAATGGAAATGTTGTCATGAGCAAACTTACCCATCCCATAAACACATTTTTCCACTCTCAGTGAGGAATGAGATTCACATAATGGGATATTTCTGAGCACTGAAGTTCATACATTAAGAAATATACTTTTACCAGTGTGGAAATCATTCTGAAATAAATTAAAGAGTGTCAATAAAATGACTATAAAATTGAAGCCTGCGGCCAGACAGAAAAATTTGAAAACAATAAAGAATCCAGTGAGGCAGTAAAAGCATAGGCTGAATCAAATCAAGAGGTGAAGAGAATTATCTGCAACCTTAGTTGTAAATATTAAGTAATGGTGATAAATGAAAGACACCTAGGAGGGATATGTAATGCATTAGACTGCATAATTAACTGTAGCCAGAAGCCTTAGGAATGGAGTGGCCCAATTACATAGCAGCCAGAACTCAATTATAAGAAGGGGCTAGGTATATTCAACTGTGGCTCAAGTGGACTGGGTGTATGCAGCTGCTCAAATTCTATGATACAATCTTGTAATACACTCAGACCAAGAGTATCAGTATGCAATATCAAAAATCTTCCATGAACCTTTTACAAATAGACAAACCAACAGATAAAATACACAAAAGGCATGAACAGTTCACAGAATTAGAAATTTAAAAGGATATATATAATTTTATTTATAAAATATATATAATTAAAATACAATAAAATATTATGTTTTGTCTGAATTATTAACAACAGTTCAAAGCTATAATATCCATGTGATACCTTTTTTAATGTTGCTATTAAATCTATAGTGAGGGAATGCCATTTACGTTATTTCTGCATTTTATTTTTCTTGTATCTCTTGTATTTTATTTTATGTGAGTCATCGCTGTGTTATTGGATGCATGCATATTTAATAACTCATATCTTTATTATTAAATATAGCCTTTAACATTATAAAGTGTTCCTATTGGTCTCTCTTTATGTTTCTTGGGCTCATTCAATTTTGTCAAATACCCAAATTATGACCCCTGTTTTTTCTTTTTAATTTGCAATTGTCTAGTACACCTTTGTCCACTATTTCATTTTAAAGAGTTCAGCACCTCTTTGTTACAGATGCATTTCTGTAAACGGCATCCTCTGTGACTTTCTTGACTAACTGTGATGCTATGCTGTCAAGTCAGCGTCATTTTGATCCCATTCCTCCCTGACGCATTTCCCAGAATCCCCTTCTCTGTATGGTCCTAGGTAAAAGACCACCAATAAGAGGAAGTGATATGAATTTAAAAGAGCACAATGAAAGAGAAGACATTCTTCTCTTAAGGCAGTTGCAGCTGGACCTACAGGCACATGAGAAACTCCTGACAACTCTTAAGAGTTAACCTATATCTCCCCTACAGGTTGAGATATTTGGTGGGGAATTCTCAGATTCTCAAGAACAGCAGCAGCTTCCAGGCTGAGAATAATCCACTTTGGTACCTCAGGTTAAGATGTCAGTGTCGACTCCTCTCTGACTTTCAGTAGGAGCTTCCCTGGTCTCTGTCCCTCCACCTCTTCCAATAGATATTTAAGACCCATTCTGCATTAAAACAATTAGATCTGAATACATGGAGTGGCTTCTGTCTTCCTGATGGAACCCTGACATTCATTAATTGATTTGAGCTTCTGATTTCTGCGATATTTTTCATCTTATGTTTACCTTGAAATGTCCTTTTACTATAGTCTCTCTCCCCCCGTCTCTGTCTCTCTCTCTCTCCCCCTCTTTCTCCTCTTTCATCCTATTCTCACTCTTGTTCTCTCTGCACATCTTTAGTATTTAGACAAGTCTGTATTATTTTGTAATAGTTACCTTTATACTACTTTCTTCACATTGTACTCATTCTTTTTTTCTTTTGGTTATCTACTGTAATGTAGTATAATGTCTATTTGTTTTCTACTATAAGCAAGTGTTTTAGGTAGAACTTCCTCTTTCGCTCCGTTCTCTTTCCTTGTACTTAATTTGAGGAGATATACTGTAACTCCCAGTTTATATCCATAAGGCAATCGATAAACTCTTTCTGCTTTCCTTTCTCTCCCCGTTCTTCCTAAACTGATTTTAGTTCTATTGATAAAATTACATTCAATACTTACTGTAAATATTTATGAAAGTGCTTCTTTGGACTTTTTCGTTAAGATCCTTTTCTTTAGTATATTTCTTATGAAGGACTCACAAAATATTAACTGACATTAGACATGTTAATAATAGGATGTGTGCGTTGTGTAAAATGTATTTACATTTTAACATCAGTTTGGATATGCAACTGTTGGCTTACATTTTCTTTTCTATAGTGCCTCCCATATATTACTACATTGTCTTCTGGCACAAAATAAGACTTGCATAAATTCTGATAACCATCTTATATTATTTTTCTTGTAAATGCCTCCATCTTTTGGGGATGATGCCTAAAAAGTTTTATCTATAATTATGCTAAAATTAATCTTCATAGGTCAATTTTCACAGGGACGTAGTGTGTTCTTTCAATATGTAGTTTCAGTAATTTTCTATTGCAGGAAAATTTAATTGAATTCTGCTTTCTAGTACTTGTTTCTTCTTCTCCTTCTATTGCTGTTACTACCATTATACACATGTTGCCATCATTACATATTTTTATACCATTATCTCAAAACCCTTTTTTTCTCTTTCTTTATATTTCCTTTCCTTTTTGTCTTTCTACTACCTATGTCCCTGTGACATGATGTGTGGTCTTCATTCCTATTTAAACTTTGCTTCTGAAATTATCTTTTTTCTTTCATTTCTAATTATTTTATGAATTCTGTTAATTCTTTATTCATATTTTCATTTGTTGAATGAATTATCACCGAGCTTTTCTAATTCTGACTTCCATTGTTTCCTTAATTCCTTTTTGGCTGATTTCAAATACTAACAGGCTTTATCTCTTTCTGTGCATGACTTTCTGGAAAGACTTAAATGTCTATAGGTTTGTTATTTTGCCCATTTTATGCTATTCTTAACAAAATTTAATAGAATTCTATTAGGGTATATTTCAATAGCTGATTTCTAAGTGGAATAGGTTTTCCTGGACTCCTAGAAGGGGAGGGGAAGCTAAAATACCTTATAATCACATGCCTCTAGAGCAATTTTCTCCACTGTTATCATATAAGATTCAAAAACATGGCCTTGCATTTTCTGAGATGTGCTGGCTCTGTTCCTTTTACTGACTTTTATATGAACTATCTCCATCCTTTGTACTTAATGTCTATTTTCTTCTGCTCAGTGTGGATTCTAGTCATTGCAATTTTACCTAAATCTGGTGCTTCATTCTAAAAGTGAGTATTTCATTAACCGTAAGGCTTCATAGTGATTAGACTACCTCAACTTTGTTTGAAATTCCTTTGGTCACCATTAAACCTCTGTAGACACTCTTCCAGTTGGTCTGCTTAAGATTTGCCTATCAAGTTTTCTACAACAAATGGGGCAATCTCTGGATTCTTCAGCACTCAAGGACATTTGAAGATTATTCCCTGTTTCTGCTTTCTCTTGCAGATTTGTCGAAATCATACAGTTCTTATTGCTGTTTTTGGTTTGACCCCACACACAAAGGAATAGTTTTCATATAATTTTATTATAGATGTTCTCTGTAATATTGCTGATTTATTATCTTAGTAGTTATACCTATAATTAAAAGTGAAAGAGAATAAAGCCATGAGAAAAATATTTTTCAGGGGAGCCTGGGTGGCTCAGTGGGTTAAGCATCTGCCTTTGGCTCAGGTCATGATCTCAGGGTCCTGAGGTCCAGTCCTACATCCTGCCCCCTGCTCAGCAGGGGAGTGTACTGCTCCCTCTTCCTCTGCCTCCCACCCCTGCTTGTGCTCACTCTGTCTCTCTCTCTAATAAATAAATAAAATCTTTTTTAAAAAAAAGAAAAAATATTTTTCAAATATTATGTATCCTTGAGATACAGAAAGAGCAACAAATACAGATTTTATTGTATTTGTATATCTTTTAGTAATGCACATTGTTGTGATCAAGGGAAGGTTAGTTCTGCTAAACTTAAAAAAAAAAAAAAACAACCCTGATTATTCTAAGTATAGGTGAATCCAGCTCAAAAACTGAGTATTTTTATTGTCCACAAAACTGCCTGAAGTTCTGGGGCTTATTCTGATGTCTCTAATACAAGGCTGAATAGTCTACTAGCTCTTTCTCTTTTGGATTTCTAAGATTTCAGTAAAATATAGCTTCCCTAGGTGTACCTAAGAAGACACAAACACATGTAATTTGTGTGAAAGACCATGAACTAATCCCATCCCTTCCTAGTGGATCAGTTTTTCTGTCATGTAAAGTTTTCACATGATATTAACAATGAGTGATAAAAATGTTTAATTTTCAATTAATCTACAGCACTAATAATGTGGATTCTAATATAAAGTATTAAGCTATGTTACTAAAAAACAAGGCTATCAACTCAAAGAACAAATCCTTAAACTATTTTAATGTGTGTCACTCTCTGTATAATCCACTAAGCATTAAGTAGAAAGCATTTTTTCCAAAATGTTGGCTTTAAAATAGAACACGGAATTTGCTCATTTTTAATCTTCAGTTTTATAAATCTACAATTCTCCTCTCTACTCACAATAGAGAGTCATTTATCTATAAGATATCATGTGATTTAAGTCAGCTGTCTTCTGCTCATGTGCACTGTGGCTAAATTACAGATCCAAAGTTATTTTTTAATCCTTTGAAATGCTTTTAATTCAGAGAATACAGTTGGAAGAAGATTATGTTGAATTCTAGGAAAAGCTTCTTCCTGGTACTTAATGAAAAGCAAGGTGAATCAAATTTCAGTTTGAGTATGTAAACCAAAATACGCAAACTATATCTTGGCTTTCAAAAATCTTTGTTGGAAGAATCATTGTGTTCAAGTTTGGAAAACCTGCTGAGTTTTCCCTATCTGGCATAAGTAGTCAATTTTGGCATTTTTCCCAGGGAAATGCTGCACGGAGGATTTGATAAAGGAGTTTTGTATTGGGCTATTTCCCAAATGCTTAGAGAAGACAGATTTCCATTCTAGACCAGAGGCACAGACAAAGAACAAGGAAAAAATTAACTGTGTTTTGAACAATCAGGATAAAATGAAGAAATATAAACTGAACAACATCACATAATTCTGAACCACAAAAATTTGCTCAGTCCAAAATTCCATTTCTCTTTCCAGAAACATGTGCATTATCCTTGAAAGATCCCCCAGAATCCCAGAACACATCCCTTCCTAACTCAACAAGCTTCCCTTAAGGTATTTTTTAAATTAACAACAATATGATTATTATAAATTGATTGAAAATAAATAAGAGAAATGCTTTGCTTAAAATCAGGAACATATGCAGCGTCACTACACGAGATATAATCCATGAGCACAATAACAAAAAAGAGTGAATGGCATTATGTCAGAGACGTGCAGCTGTGAAAATTTCTGCCTCAATACAGTATTCATTTTCTTCCCAGGTTCTTGGGGGGAAAAAATCAAATATAGAGGGAAGCTGATTAGAATGCACATTGCTCTGTGTAACATAGACTACAACTCAGTCTTTCTGTATCAGTAAAACTCTCCTGACATTACAAACCTAACCATCAATATTAGACAAATTTCAATAAGCAGGTTTGACAAATTCCCAAAATCTCAAGATATATTTAACATTATCTTATCCTACTTTTGCCTCACTATATTGGTAGAGAGAAGACATAATTTCTCCAAGCTCACGCAGCTAAATGCAAGAGCCCTGACTAGCATACGATTTCCCACATTGATATGATCTTGAAGACAATAGCACTAGATTAAAAACATTCAACAAATTTCTATCTCCAATTCACTTCTTTGAGTCCTCAGTCCTGTATTTCCGACATCTTCATGAATGAACAATAGGCCCTCAGAGTCAACATATTTCAAAATTAAATTCATTTTTTCCTTTCTCCCAAATAAAGCTCTTTCTCCTGTATTATCTCTAGTAGTGAGTGATATCACCATTCACCCAGTCTTCCAGTGGAACACCACAGAGATGTTATCCTAGACATTCTCTTTTCTTTTATCTCATATGATAATTTGCTCCTTTCTCCTGTCTCTCCTTTTCCCAAGTTTCTCATCAGACAGTTAGGCTTCTATCCAATCCATAGCTCTTCTGAGTTCAAGTCACCATTATTTTTTACCTTTTAATTGAAAATAATCCCTAACTGAATTCTTGTCTCTATTACCTCTTTGATCCATTATCCATTCAACCCTGAAAGCGCTACTTTCAAAATGTAAGTCTTATTGTGCCGTCCCTTGGTCTGGAATTTTCTATAGGGGCATCTCCTCACTACTTTTCTACCAATTTCTCAATGTCCATTCAATGATTCTGAAGAGGACATTAGGTTTAACATAAAACAACTAGCCCTTATTTGGCGAAGCCATTCTGTTATTTTCTCAAAGCTTGTCCATAAAATATGTAATTTCTGCTCTAAGGAAATCAAATTAAAATGTATAAATTAAACAGCATTAAGAGAGTAAAAGACACAAATGCACTGATTTTCCCAATTGTTGACCCTTGTCTTACTAATATACTGGGGGGTTTTTTGTTCCATTTTTGTATTATTTTGTTTTGTTTTGTTTTTTCATCATCCTGGAAATTATCTCCAAAACTATACATAAAGTGTTCATATAGCTATTGCTGATTATTCCACTTGATACAGTATTGTTTTCCAATATAAAATATGGTGGTTATGATTCAGTTAGCTCCTATTGTGCTTTTTATCTTCCCTATTCTTTCCAAATTATGCCAAATTTTATTTCCAGCTTCCCTATTCATTATTTATATAGATTTGCACATTTACTTAAATTTTGTTTTATAACCTATTTACTAAAGACATTATTTCTTTATTTTTCATGATGTTAGCTACAATGCCCCATGTACTTCCATGTTTTATTCACCATTTTCCATAAATGCTTCTGATATTTATTCTTTCTGTAAACTGAGTTCAATTAACAAATATTTGTTGCATACATACTATGCAACACAAGGATAACAGCATTTCATCATGTTTCAGGTTGCTGCTAAACATGCTATAATCCACAGGACAGCCCCTACACTAAAGAATTATCTAACCCCAAACGTCACTAGTGTCAAGATTGAGAAAAACTGCACCAAGGTCATATAACTTCCATATTATTTTATTCATTACAGTGAATTGGCTTCCTTCTTTCATGTCTTTCTTCTTTAAACTTTAGACTTGCTGTTTACTTCAGTTCATTCATTTTCTAAGCCAAATGCACAGTTAACAGCTGGATTTTTAAATTTTACTTAAGTTTTTACATGATGTGTTTTGCATCCCATGTCTTCCTCTTTCCTTCCTGCATTTTGTCTTAAATTTGCCAGAGTACATTCTAGAAAATCACTGTAGGAGGTTAGTGGTAAACTTTGAGTCCATGCATATCCAAATATGTGTCTCTGCCATACTTGCCCTTGATATTTTGGCAAGGAATTGCCTTTTCCTTTGGAACTTACAAGGACTTTTTCCCCCACTGTCACATTCAGTTTCGCTGACGAGAAGTCAAATACCATTCTAATTCTCATTTCTTTGTGAGCAACCAGCTTGTTGTTTGGTCTCTGTGTATTTTTGGAAACGTTTTAAATCTCTTTTCTGCTCTGGAATTTCATGAGGGATGTGCCTAGCTGGGAATTTTCCATTCATCCTGCTTTGTCCTTGATGGACTCTTGTGTGTGGATGATTCACATCATAATTTAGCTCTAGGAAGTTTCGTTTTTCTATTCCTTCCCTCTCTTCCCCTTCATTTTTTACTATCTTAAGACCATCTGTTCAACTCCTATTAGAAATTAAATATTGAATCATATAGGCTCTTCAGCCAGAATGTCATTGAATCCCAATTATACCTCTTATTATCTGAGTGACATTGTACAAGTTCCTTTACCTTGGTGTGCTTCAGTTCTTCGATCTGAAAAACGGAGACCACAATAGCACCTACTTCATTAGGTAATTGTCAGGATTGTGTTGGCATGCATTTAAAAAAAAAAAAAAAAGCTTATCTGGCACAGAACACTTATTAAATGTTTTTTTACCATTTTCAGGGTGCCTGGGTGGCTCAGTTGGTTAAGCATCTGACTCTTGATTTTGGCTCAGACCATGATCTCAGGACCATAGGATCAAATGCCTTATTGGGCTCCATGCTGGGCATGGAGCCTGCTTAAGATTCTTTCTTTCCCTCTCCCTCTACCCCGTTCCCCCACTTGCATGCACATATGCTCTCTTTCTCTCTCCCTAAAAATAATTAAATAAATACATACATATATACATAAATGTTTTCTACCATTATTTCTATATGTTTTGTATACTATACTATCTCCATAAGTCAATGAAAAATATTTTTGGGCATTGCAAAATGATAATTAGACAACTTTTCTCCCGGATAAGATTAGATAGCAACTAGCAAAAACAATACACACACAATTCACCTATTGGTTCTGTGTTTCTATAAATATCACACTGTCAATATGATCACAGTACCATTTTAATTACTTCTTTGCAAAACCATTCCAGGGGATTGTGAGAAGAAAGTTGGGGGTGAATGAATCTCTCCATTGACAGATGCAGATGAGCTACACATACACACATGTGTGCACATGTACACACACATGCAAAGAACAAAAACTCACACAATTCAACAAACCTCAACAATACCATCCCTTCTACATCAATTCCATTAAGAAAACTTTCAATTGAACATTCCCTTTCCCCTCTGACTCTCAATTTTCAGAATGCCCCCCATCTGAGGAAAGAGCATAGTCTTTGCATTGAAAGACTTAAGTTCCCGTCTTATCTCCCTCATGTGCTACTTACAAAGTCCTAGGTAAGATACCTCCCAAGGATTCAGTTTTCCTGCAGTTTATGAAGTGCAGTTAACCCAAATGGCGTAAACGAGATAGGTAGTCACACATGCGCTGGCATATAGTAGACATGCAAGCTTAGTCTCTTCTTTTCTAAGCCTGATTTCATGTAAATCAACTTATAAGAGAAAGAATGAGAGGAATAGAGTGATCACAGACTATAGCTGAATCATACATAAACTTATCTAATTTGGTTCTACACCTATAATTCATAAGAGAGTATGGTATAATTGAATATTTTACATCTCTTTATATTCCACTTTAACCCACACTATTTAACATTTCTTTCATGTTTCATCTTGTCAAATTTTAAATGCTCATGATAGCCAAGGTATATGGAATGTTTAGGTCCTAATGTCAAACTTTCTATCACTTTTAACCTGTCAGGAATATTTCTTTTTTCGCAGAATCGTAATATTGAAAATATAGGTTTTCTTCTTAAAAGAAGTACTATTTCTTTTCCTCAATGGGAATCTTGATATTTTGGCATAAATATATGGAAAAAAATAAAATATAGTTGGATGATTCCCAGAAGGAGAATATTTGACAGGCTTATGCTGTTAATAGTAATTAACTTAAAATGCAAATTTTAAGATCACTCTCTATATAATAAAATCTCTTTGGTTAACCTCAAAGTATTAAGTGATTACAATTTTAATGGAAAATTTCTGGCAAAATATTCACCATTGGCTTGTATAACATCCCAAAGAAGGTCTTTAAATACCACCAAAGGGAGAAGGTTAAAGTCCATTGAAAGTGCCCTTCATTTTCCTGGAATGGTGCCTAGCTCTTGGAAAGCAATTTACAAAAGGCCTTTCTTTCTACTATAATCTTTTTTTTTTCTTCCTGATGACTCTTTTATTTTAATGCTTATATGGAGTGCCAGATAGCCACTTAATGCAATGTTCTGGTGCATTAGGCAGTGTTCATGAATGAGTGAAAAGATCTAAGATATGGAGAATGTGAAGACTGGGAAGGACATGAAGACATGACCTAGTATCACTGCCAGTATCATTTATTGATAGCAGCTGAGGAGATCTGTTGCTTTTGCAAAGGGAGGCATTGGCCACCTCATTTGTTAAAACAACTCCACTCAAAGTAGGATGTTTTCATTCCATCTTCTCCCCCTCTTTTTTTTAACCTATACACAGATCAGAGCCATCACGACTATTATAAAATTCCTTAGTTGCCTTCTCTGAGAACTGTCAAATTCCAGATTTCTCCTTTTTTTTCAACTAATATCTTATTTAGAGGAGGTAGGACAAAAACCTGTTGAATTTCAGTTTTTCACCACAGTGGTGCTTTAGTTTCCTACTGCCACTGTAAAAAATAACCATATATTGGCTTAAAATAATACAAATTCATTCTCATAGTTCTAGAGGTCAGAAGTCTAAAATCAATGCGTTGGCAGGACTGTGTTCTTTCTGGAGGATTCAGAGGAGAATCCGTTTTATTCTTTTTTTGTCTTTTTATCTTCTAGAGGCTGCTTGCACTTCTTGAATCATGCCCCCTTCCTCCATCTTAAGACGTATCACTTCATCCTGTTTCCATCATCCTCTCATCTTTTTCTTCTATGGTCAAATCTCCCTCTGTCCCTCTCTAATTAGGGCACATGTGATTGCATCAGACTCATCTAGATAGTCCAGGATAATCTTCAGATCTCACAACTCTCATAATCACAACTGCAAGGTCCTTTTCATCATATAAGATAACATAGGCTGAGGGAATTAGGACATAGACCTCCATGGGGGACCATTATTCAGGCCACCACAAGTAGAAGTGAATATTTAGATTCCAGGAGGCATTCAGACTAGCTTCAAAAATTACATATTTGCCAGAGCATTAGACCTACTTATGTAGAAACATGAGAACTTACACTATTTACAAGGTGTTCCCATAAAGAAAACTACTCACCAAAATGATTAAGCAAGATGAGTACAAAAACATTTTAAAACTTAAGAATAGAAAAAATAAATCCAAAATAAAAATACATAGTCACACTTGAAAAATAAAGATTTCAATATGATTCACATAATTATTAGTTCCAAAGTTCCTTTTCTGTTGTTTAAGAAAGTAGTTTTGGGGCACCTGGCTGGCCCAGTTGGTTAAGCTTCTGACTCTTGATTTCAGCTAAGTTCATGATCTCAGGGTTGTGAGATTGAGCCCTGCACCGGGCTCTATACTGGGAGCGGAGCCTGCTTGGGATTTTTTCCCTCTCCTTCCGCCCCTCCTCCACTTCTCTCCCCCCACCCCAAAAAAAAGTAGTTTTCACCTAAGGGCTAGGCTATTTATAATAATTCATATATTTTAGTTGCCAAAATAAGTTATATGGAATCCATAAAAACATTTAGATATTTTATAACTATTTGAGAATGATTTTGTTAAGGTCTCTTTGGAGGAAATGTCTTAAATGGTTCAGGGTCCTATTCACAAATGTCTGGAAGGTCACATAACTTTTATCAATCAGTCATATTTTTTTTTAAATGTATTCAACTTAAAACCAAAACTAGATACTGTGATTGAGCTGAAAACAGTTTGATTTCCAGGAGAGCGCTATGTTTAAGGCCACTGAAATGAATTCTCCAGATAAACTTGGAATTTAAAGGTCAAAGGAAAGAGTTCATATTGAATAAATTACCAAAAGAGTGTTTCTCTTTTGCCTTGCACAAACTACTATGCCAAGTAAGGTTTAAATTAATAGTATCATAAAATGATAGTGATGCTGATAGTAATATTACTAGTTGGCATTGTATACATACACATGCACAAACATACATAAATGTATATCCATGGAATTTTTAAAAAATTTTCCACATACAATATTGAATCTGGATATGAAAATAATGCCATAGATAAATGCAGCTCAGAGATAGTATACATCAAATTGCATAGTAAATGCCAAGACCAAAGTAACCAGTACCATGCAGTCTTTTTATTGCCTATAGATCTAATTTGGAATACAAGTTTTTGCAATCTGCTTCCAGCAATTACCTGGAATTGATACATATCAGTATCATGAACACTAAGTTTGGGAGGATCCTTAGGAAAAACAGCATATTTACTCAAGATTTAAACACCAAAAGACATAGGTTCGGGTCCAACTCTTGTTTTTACTAGCTGTGAACTCAAGAAAATCACTCACTTCTCTTAAAAGCCAAATCTCTAATTTCTGGGAGCATTTTATAACTTGACAATGGGTAGAAAAGACAGAAACATATTATTCCTTATATTATTAATTCAGAAGTCATACACTCAAAGATGTAGAGTAACTCAAACATTCAACTGGAAACATAAGTAACTTTTTTCACTAGTCCGAATGTCTCAACTAAGACAGGCACTCCACACAACTACCAAAGTTGAATTTATTTTACTAGTTCACAGAATCTTCTGTATATGTTATCATTACACTATATATAAACCAGGCTCGCTACCCTGATCGCAAGCAACTTGTAGCCATAGCTATACAGGCCTAAGTCCGGGTGATGGTTTTCGCAATTTGATTTATACATCACGTTGTACCTACGATTTATTTTAAAGGTTATTATCTGGTATGTGGTTTCTAGATACACAGGTCTCCTACTTCTGCAGTTTTTGTTATTTTCAGGGTGGATGTCCTGTTCCACCCCATTTACACTTAACCACACCCACAGCATTAATACTTTCTATCTCTTCCTAGCCTCTTCCTATTCTCTCTTTGCACCTCTGTTCTAACGAAAGTCAAAAGAAAAAGGGCTCCAGCTGAAGATGCAGATATCACCCAAAACTTCTTCTTCAGTTCATGGCAAACACTATGTATAAAAGGAATTGCAGACATTTTCTGGATGAGATGAGCCTCTGAGTTTCGCTCTGGATGGAAATTTATTGTACCCAGTCTGTCAACAGAAGTGAGAAATTGATGTGGCTGGGAAAACTCGATTCTTTCTCTACCAACAATACATTAGAGAGTCCAGGCATGGATTCATTCGTCTTTATTTCAAAGTTTCAAGCATACCATTTATTTTAAGAAACTTCACTACTCTGTGAATATTTATTTTTATGCAAATACATAAATGTATGTGCAAAATATAGATCAACTGATTGATAGATAAAAATTGTAATTATCTTTACAATAATTCAATTTCGTTTTAAGGACTTTCTGACAATGTTCTGGCTAGGGAATGACACCTCCGCAGTATCAAAAGACATTTTGCCTTTTCAGTTCTAGAATACAACAGCTTGCTCCCTTTTGAGAGATATCATACTTTCACTTCAAAAAACTTATGATGAGTGAAGGTAAAAGCCCCTCTGATGTTCTTCTGAAGCCAGATATAGTAGTATTTATTCTCAGAAGAGAACAGGTTGGGAAGAAATTCATATTTAATCACTTTAATTGAGATGTATCCATACTGGATGGTAATCTCAACCAAATATTTTAGATCATAATAAGGGTCTTAAGATATCAGTTTCAATCATCGAGTGCATTCATCATGCTGGTTATTTCAAACCATCAAAATTTAGACAAGAGAAGTCAGCCACCTACAAATTGCTTTTGGAAACAATAAACTCTATGGTTCTTATTTATTCCTATTTATAAGCTTACATTTTCAACAAAGCTTAAAGAAAGAAAGAAAAAATTATTTTCTTTTAGATAGGTACTAAATCACAAATTAATCCATCCCATGGGCGCATGCCTAGGTGTTGGGATGATATAAAACTAGATGTCGGGGCGCCTGGGTGGCACAGCGGTTAAGCGTCTGCCTTCGGCTCAGGGCGTGATCCCGGCGTTATGGGATCGAGCCCCACGTCAGGCTCCTCCGCTATGAGCCTGCTTCTTCCTCTCCCACTCCCCCTGCTTGTGTTCCCTCTCTCGCTGGCTGTCTCTATCTCTGTCAAATAAATAAATAAAAAATCTTTAAAAAAAAATAAAAAAAAAATAAAACTAGATGTCAAGCTTTGCATGATAATAGAGGGTCCTCTCCTATCTGCTACCTTTGTTCTGGATAGAACAATAACCCACCATCAGTACCATCAACCCACCACATCAGGTAACAAGGTAGGAACTGTGGTAATTTACTGAATCACTATTGTTTTGGAGATCGTAAACAAAATTGGCTAGAACTGTGCATGCACGTCCTTTCGAATAAGTTCATGGTTCCTTGTCATCTTATAACAGCTGTCTTTGGTAAAAGCTACAGCATCCAATTTCCCTAGAAATCACATGTCTGCATTTAACAAATATTACAATATCCAAAAATCAAAATCTGCTTATAAAACTGAAAATATGAGGAAGAAATATTTGAACTATTTAGAAAAATTCATTCTATTTGCAAAATTGAACTTTTTTTGAGAGAGAAAGGGAGAGAGAGCTAGCATGAAGGTAGGGCAAAAGGAGAGAGAGAGAGTTTTAAGCAGACTCCACAGTGCGGGGGTGGGGGGAGAGCTCTCTTTACAACCCTGTAATCATGACCTGAGCCAAAATCAAGAGTCAGATAGTTAACCAACTGAGCCATCCAGGCACCCCAAACTGAAATTCTTTTTTTTTTTTTTTAAGACTTTATTTCAGACAGAGCAAGAGAGAGAGAGACCACAGAAGGAGAGGGAGAGGGAGAAGCTGACTCCCCGCTGAGCAGAGATTCCACCATGGGGCTCCATCCCAGGACCGTGAAATAGGGACCAGAGCCGAAGGCAGATGCTTAACTGACTGAGCCACCCAGGCGCCCCCCAAAATTGAACTTCTTAAATACAATGCCCACAGTGTCCATGTCAAAATCTCAATTGTCAGCCTGTAGTTTGTGGCAAAGATAGCCAAATAATGAAGCAAATTTTAAACTGTACATACTTCTCCATTGAGACTATCATTATTTGTCTTACCCAAGTGGAAATGACTTGAATTGGATGCCTGAAAAATAACTTGTGCAGGAATAGTTCTGTAAGTATATTTAAATAAACTGTAAAGATATTTTTAAAATATAGTATTCATACTAAAACATGATATTTATTATTTTTGTGCTTCAAATCAGAAACAGAAGAAATAACACATCCTGTAAGTTCTGTCCTGAGGCAAACAATCTTAAATTTCTTTATTAACTTCGACACTCTCTTATGTTACTTGAAGACACAGGATAAAAAATAAAACATTCAGTTCCAAGTTAATTCCTAGGCCACAACAATCAAAAACCATAGGTTTTCTTCTGAGACAGAGAGAGCACACACGTGCTTGGGCACGGGCACACGTGGTGGGGGAGGGCAGAAGTAGGGAGAGAATCTTAAGCAGACTCCAAGCCAAAGCAGGGCTCGATCTCATGACTCTGAGGTCATGACCTGAGCCAAAATCAAGAGTCCGATGCTTAGCCAACTAAGCTACCTAGGGGCCCTGTAAAAAATGATAGGCTTTCTTAAAGCAATTTTTTAACCGTTTTAAAAATCAGTATTGTGATCTCTCTCAAATATGCATGTAAACAAGATTGGCATTAAGTGTAAGTACTCAAGGGGTGCTTGGCTGGTGCAGTTGGTTAAGTGTCTGACTCTTGGTTTCAGCTCAGGTCATGATCTAAGCGTCATGAAACCGAGCCCTGCACGTGGCTCCATGTTCAGCACTGAGTTTGCTTGAGATTCTCTCTCCCTCTGCCTCTGCCCCTCCCACTTGTGTCTGCACTCTATCTTTAAAATAAATAAATCTTTAAAAAAAATAAGTACTCAATTATTTGATAGGAAGTACAAATTCTAATTTTGGTTTTAGCTGTGATTTCACAGTTTCCAGTAAGCTCTCTTTCCCACTCAAATCTCTCTTTATTATGTTCACCCATTTGATTTAAAGAAAGGAAAGGAAAAAGGGAGGGAAGGGCAGGGAGGTAAAAGAAGGAAAGAAGGAAAGAAGGAAGGAAGGGAGGGAGGGAGGCAGGCAGAAGGGAGGTTGGTTGTATTCCACAGTCAGAAATAAGGTTTAATACTGACTAAAAACTGATTATAAATGGTTGTTGTAGTTTTTACTTTAAGCATTTTTTAAAATATTCTAAATGAATAGGAGAGTACTGGTACATGAAAGACTTTCATGATCAGTTATAATTGACAGCATCAAATATTGGTATCACCTACCCAACAGTTTTGCCTAGGCTCAAGGAAAGGAAAATACCAGCCAATTCTTGAGATTCTTGATAAGATTCATCAGCAATTATTTTAAAACACCATTAGAAATTCAGAATAAGACTATTACATTTTTGCATAGGCATTTTTGGCTTTTAATTTAGAAAATACTTGTTAATGGTTTGCCCTATGTCAATGCACTGGCCAGAAATGGCATCACATTCACTTGCAAAAATCTAGGATAGGAAGTCTATCTTTCCAGAAAGCAGAATTAGACATTTCCCTTGAGTGAGAATATTCACAGGAGCACATGCAGCAATCCTCAGACCTGTACAGGAGTTACCCTCTTTGTCCCCACTAGGTACCAGTTAAAATGAAAGGGCAGAGATTTACATTGGGCAAGTGTGGGAGCTACTTTGTCATAGAAGTCTCATTCTTCACAAAAGCCAATATTGCATTATAGCCCAAGGGATCCCCCAAGAAATGTGCTCAATTATAAGATTCACTTACCCTCAAGGGAACCCAAGGTATGGTTCCCATCACATATTTATAATGCACCCAGTCCACTGTCATGTACCAATCAGAAGTTGTCTTTACTATAAATAGTAACCAAGCACTATTATCAGATTTCCAGGTGGACTAGCAAAAGGAGAAAGTGTGGGGCGCCTGGGTGGCACAGCGGTTAAGCGTCTGCCTTCAGCTCAGGGCGTGATCCTGGAGTTCTGGGATCGAGCCCCACATCAGGCTCCTCTGCTATGAGCCTGCTTCTTCCTCTCCCACTCCCCCTGCTTGTGTTCCCTCTCTCGCTGGCTGTCTCTATCTCTGTCGAATAAATACATAAAATCTTTAAAAAAAAAAAAAAAAAAAGGAGAAAGTGTGTTCTTAATCAAAAGCCTATACGGCAAAATACGCTTGGCCATTTTCTGGTATTTATTCTTTAAATCCTTCTGCTATTGATTATGATTGATTGTATTTTTAAATCATAATAATAACATATACTCACCTGCACTCAAGGGAACCCAATATGTACAATATCTGGGAAGTGAGAGAAAAAAGAATATATCTACAATCCTACCAAATGGATACACGACTGCTTAGATACTCACTTATTTCTTTTCAGCCCTATTAAATGTGTTTTACATAATGGAAACCATTATTCTCAGCATTTTCCAGCTTGTTAACATATTTTAGCTCAATATTACAACATAAATGATTTCCCTGACATTAAAATGAATTATAAATCATTAATGGTTGCATATTTCACCATGTAGATATATAAAATCTGTTGATTCCTGTCAAATTTCTAATATGTAGGTGCTTTTCCACTATTTTCAATAGATATTTGCAAAATTTCACAAAATATATTTGAGTCCTGTGTTTAATTTTAATATTGAAATATATTAACACAAAACTGTTTATATAAGTGTATAAATGTACATGTGCATGTGTGCATATTTAAAATATATAGGTTTGGGCGTAAGGAATGATATTGAATAGATTACCAGTCTACCCACCAAGTAGAAAATCACCAATATATTTCAAGCCCAGTGTATGCCTGATCCACCTTCTCCTTCCATACAAAAGGTAATCTCTGTCATTAATTCTGTATTTATTATCATTTGTCTTTTCTTACTATCTTTGTCATATGTTTATATTCCCTAAAGAGTGCATTGTGTAGGTTTGCATGTTTAAAACTTTATATTCAAAAAATGATGTTTTGGGGAGTGCCTAGATGGCTCAGTTAGTTATGCATCCAACTCTTAATTTCAGCTCAGGTCATGATTTGAGGGTCGTGGGATTAAGCCCCAAGTCAGGTGCCAGATCAGTGAGGAGTCTGCTTGATATTTTCTCCCTCTCCCTCTGCCCCTCCTGCTGCTCAGGCCTGCTCTCACACGCATGATCTCTCTCTCTTTCTCTAAAATAAATAAAATAGGGGTGCCTGAGTGTCTCAGTCAGTTAAGCGCCTGCTTTTGGCTCAGATCGTGATCTTGGGGTCCTGGGATTGAGTCCCACCTCAGGCTCCCTGCTCAGTAGGGAGTCTGCTTCTCCCTCTTCCACTCTGCCACTAACCCCGCTTATGCTCACTCTCTCTCTCTCTCAAATGAATAAAATCTTTAAAAAATAAAAATAAATTGAATTAAATAAATCTTTAAAAAATAATATTTTTTTGCTGGCACTTGCTTTTAGGCTTGTCCTCATGATTTTTACATTCATCCTTATTGATATATGTGCCTGAATTCATTTGTTTTCACTCCTGTTTAGTACGAGCTACATTATTTTATCATAAATTATTTATTCACTTCATTGTCATGAAAATTTGTTTTTCCCAAGGTTTCTAGTATTACAGCTATTATTGCAAATAATGCTAAGCTACAAATATTTAAAAGAATTAGAAGATTTTTAAGTATTAAAAAGTATTTGCTTAGTGTTATTTTCAATTCTTTTAGTTGTGAGCTCCCACTTTGTTATGCCTTTTGTAATTGCCTTGTAGCTGGATTTTTTTTTTTTTTTGGAAGCCCTTACTCAGTATCATTGTCTGTTACCTGGAGATTACATTCATTTTGATTACTGATATATTTGGATTTAGTTCTACTTCCTGTTTTACTTTCTATGTATCCTACATCTTCTATGACTCTTTATTTTTCCTCTTTTTGAGCAAGCATTTGAAAATAACTAATATTAATTTTTTTCTTATGACTTTCTTCTCCCTTTATTAGATCAGAAAATACTTCTTTTTATTTCCTCATTTTGTCTCCAGACATTGTAACATGTCAATTTTTTATTTTTTTATTTTTTTTTTTAAGATTTTATTTATTTATTCGACAGAGAGAGAGACAGCCAGCAAGAGAGGGAACACAAGCAGGGGGAGTGGGAGAGGAAGAAGCAGGCTCACAGCGGAGGAGCCTGATGTGGGGCTCAATCCCAGAACGCTGGGATCACGCCCTGAGCCGAAGGCAGACGCTTAACTGCTGTGCCACCCAGGTGCCCCAACATGTCAATTTTTTAAACGAAGACAATATTAATCAATATCTTTACCCTGCTCCTCCTCAATATCTTTGACTACAGTCATCTCTTTTATTAAATGCATTCGACAAAGCACTCCAGTATCCTTTCAGGTTATAAAGATGAATAAAAACATGGTCTTTATCCTCCAAGAATGAGCAGTCTTCTGATAGAGTTATACACAAAAGTCTTCCCTGTTCATAGAAATAACTGAAATGACAGCAGGGTAGAAAGTGTCTTAGCAGAATACTCTATCTACCCTGAAATATAAATAATTCCTTCAGGATCTGATGTCTGGGTTTTTCCTTAAAATGATGAGGAAAGAAGATACAGAAAAAGTTCACAAAGAGATATTTCAAGCAAAAAAGAATGCATAAGAATGAGCTCAGACATCAAAAACTGCAATCTAGGAGCAGACAACAACCAAGTGTATTAAAGGTGCTGAAGCATAGAGAATAGATCAGTAAGCGCTAGATTTTTCTAGAAGAAAGGAGAGAGGAAGTAAAAAGATTCCAAGCAAATTAGGACACCTGATGTATCCAGAGCACCTGGAATATAAAAGGGGAACTGCTAGGTCAAAGGTATAAATGATGTTAAAGTTCTTGATATATTTCAGATAGTTTTCATAACTAGATTTTATAAATATAGCTGCCATTTTCCTGATGCTCCTCCTATTCCCTTCCATCACCCCCTTTAAGGCCAACCTTCCTGGCCTGTATTTAAAATACCAGCCTTCCCTGATTTAGTACAGTATATTTTAGATGTGTCAAAATGAATTCAAAATTCCTCCCTTTTCCTAGGAATTTCCCCATCCTCATTCCCTGGAGCAAGGAAGGCCAGCATGCCACTTTATAATGTGTGACTCTGAGCACCAAGTCACGGCTGTTAAACTCAGCAAATCACCCAACACTGTCTAAACCAACCATCTTTCCTTTCCCAGAAATCTGGGGTTCAGAAGAAGAATAATGTAGGTCAGACTCAAAATCTGTATGTACCGGGACCTATGACATACACATTCATTAACTGTGAAACTGTCATATTACACAATGTAGAAGAAGGGAAGTAGGGTGGGGAAAGAATGTCTATTTGGGGTGGACAGGCATTTCAGAGAACTGAGGTCTAGTACCATAGTAAGGCTGGTAGGTCACAGAGGAACAGAGAACCTTGCCAGACTTAATCCCCTTCCTAGACCACTATCAGGGGCACCTGAGTGGCTCAGTCGTTAAGTGTCTGCCTTTGGCTCAGGTCATGATCCCAAGGTCCTGGGATCGAGTCCCACATCAGGCCCTCTGCTCAGCGGGAAGCCTGTTTCTCCCTCTCCCACTCCCCCTGCTTGTGTTCCCTCTCTTGCTGTATGTCTCTCTGTCAAATAAATAAAAATATTAAAAAAAAAAACTTAAAAAAAAAAAAAGACCACTATCAATCTATTCTCCATAGTGTAGCCAGATGAATTTCCCTAAAACTCAAATGGCTTTGTCATTTTCCTGCTTGGTAACTTGTCCATGATTCCCTACTATTACCTCTAGGATAATCGCCAAGCTCCTAATATGCTATATATAGTCCTTCCTATCATTTTCTTTCTTATTTCCCAGCCTTAACCCTCAAGGACACTCTCTGCACTCACAAGAATCCAGTTATGCTGAAGGTGCCATGCATTCTTTCACTTCTAGAATATTACAGTTTCTGTTCTCTATGCATGTTTATTCATGACATCGATTTCAGTTTACTTTTCAGGTCTCTGCTCATGACCTCTCCTCCCAGAATCCTGTCCTTAAACACCCGACTGCGATCTCAGAGAACTCCAAAAATTTCCTTTAGTAGTTACCATATTACACTTATATTTTCTATATGTGTATACATGCATGTTGAGCCTCGACCAGCCTACAAAAAATCTGCAATACCTAATTTTACTAAATAGATTTAGTTCATACCAGGGTTTATGGATTGATAAGAGTAGGGGTAGTAGTAGTAGTAGTAACAGTAGTAGTAGATAGTAGTAGTAGGTAGGGGTAGAGCACTGCATGGTCTGCAGGAACCCATTTGCATCTGAAACTGAGCACTTCCGGCGGTGCACAACCTGCACAACCATGCAGGATGGACCTATTGGTCTATTTTTCTCCACAGAACTGAACCCCTCCCTCCCCCCAAAACGGAAGGTGATTTATTTAGTTTTGTAAAAGTAATACCTAGCAATAGTACCCAGAGAAAGTAGGGCTCAGTTCGTTTATTGAGTTACTGATGGGTGAAAATAAGATTACTATTCAGTCTATTTTATTTAGTACACCTCTGATTACAAGTGATTTTCTGAAGCTGATAAAACATATAATTACTTTCTAATGAATTACTGGAATTTTTCCTTTTTGATCAGTATGAACTTTATGTATAAATGATATTGACTTTCAATTTGTCATGTATGTTGCATGCAGTATTTTTCTAGTTTTCTATTTGCATTTTAATTTTATGATCTTTTCACAGACAAAATATTTCAAAAGCATCAAATCTGATATATCCTTTTGTGATTTTTCCCTTGCTTTTATGATGAGAAAGTCTTCTCAACCCATCTTTTGGATAAAAGTGTATTTGTATCTGTTTCATCCCTTTTTATTTAATCCTGCAACTATCTGGGGTTTGTTTCATGCTGTGCTGCAACTTGAGGCTCATAATTACTTTTGTTGGGGAGAAAATGATAACCAGTTTGTTTCAGAGTCAGACTAAAGGGAGAGCCTTTATTTGTCCAAACACCAAACTTCACAATGCAAGTGAAGAGTACGTTTCACTTTTCCAAAATTGTGCTTTTAAGTTATGAAAACCACGACTGGCTGGACCCTAAGGCTATGTGTTCAAAAACCCAATGTGCTGTTCGCTCTTACTGTGTCCATATTCTTTTTAGCACTTTTATTTTTTGTTGTTGTTGTTTTTAGTGCTTTTAAATAATTGAATAAAGTAAATTATCATGTTGCTTTGCAAGAAAAAGAGCCTGCATGTGATGTCTGAGGTAGATCCAAGAACTGTAAATTGTATTTCAGTTCCTCGCTCCTGCCAAGATCACATATTTTAATCTAGAGACTGTTCTGCCTCCCAACACAGTGTTAAATGCTAATCCTTCTGAAATCAGGGGAAGGGCATAATCTTCTAAATTCCACTGAAGAAAACAGAAAATATTCCAGATAGATATTCCAGCTAGGTCCAATGAACATAACCAAACTCAAGAATAAATACTTCAAAATTGCGATTTTTAAATTAGTTTTTGTGAACTAGTATATCAAAATTGGAGTCAAACATTAAAATGTAAGTGACTACATTGGGCTGTTATTATAAGCTTTTAAGGAGCCACGTTCAGCTGATCTGTGGCATCAGGTGTGTGCCTGATGTCTGCTGTCAGGCAGAATGGTCTTGCTGGTTTAAAATGGCTTCCTAGGTCGTATGTGATGCCTGGGTCCTCTCTCCACCTGCTCCGTCATCCTCCAGCTAACCCAGGCTAGTCCACATGGTTAATTCCAAAGGCATGAGGTTGGAGACTCCAAGACCTCTTGTGGCATAGCCTTGTAACTGTTGCAATGTCACATTTGCACATTCTCCTGGTCGAAGGTTTGACCAGAGATGCAAGGCACAGGGAAACTGAACCCACTGCTTGATGGGCAACACTGTAAAGTATGATGGCCATTTTTGCAATTTACCACAAAGATATGGAGCTTCTGTTTCATCCTAGAAATCTCTTCCTTGCAGGTGGGATGGGGTGAGGAGGTCTTCAAGTGAAGCAGGAAGGATCTCATTATGACTTTGGTAGGCCCTATCCCACATTTCCCTTGTTGGCCCCTTCCTCCACTAAAAAAAAAAATCTATTATTCTATTTGTGTAAAGATAGATACCAAGATTATATTCTTCAGTGACACTGCAGTAAAAATTATCATTGGCCTAAGACACTGTGTGTAATAGGCCTTTTGGATAAATCAACCCTTATTGCAGGGGATAGAGAGAAGAGACTTCCAAATCATCCTGCTTTACTCTTTCACTAATCTCCTTTCTGTCTTTATGAATTTGTCTAGTCTAACATTTCACATAAATGAAATCATACAATATGTATTTTGTATCTGACTTCTTTCATTTAGTGAAACACTTTCAAGGGTCATCTATATTACAGCATGTTTAAGTACTTTATTCCTTTTTATGGCTAAATAATATCCCAAAATTAATCTACAAATCCCATTGTATAAATACACTGCATTTTATTTATCCATTCATCATTGTTTATCATTCATCAGTTGACTAACATTTAGATTATATCCACTTTTTCCCTAATTTAAGTCATGCTCAAATAAGCATGTGCGTGTAGAAGTTTTTATGTAGACATGCTTTCATTTCTCTTAGATATAGATAGATAGATACAGATATAGATATAGACACAGATATAGACATACACACACAGACACACAGACACACCTTAGAATGGAACTGCTGAAAGGAAAACACTATGTTTCACTGTTTTAGGAATTGCCAGACTATTGTCCAGAGGAGCTGAACCATGGGCAGTTTATGTGGATTCTGAGTTCTCCACATCACTTACTATTACTCTTCACAAATACCTGTTATTTTCTGACTTTTCTATTATAGCCATCCTAGTGGGTAGACAGTAACTCACTTTGATTTTAATTTCCATTCCCCTGATCAATAACCATGCCTCTTTTCATGTGCTTCTTGACATTTGTATATCTTCTTTGAAGAAATTAAGTCCTTTTATCCTATTTAATTGGGTTATTTATATTTTTATAGTTGACTTGCAAAAGATTTTTTATATACGTTCTGTGATGAGCCCCTTACCAGAGGTATAATTTGCAAATATTTTCACCCATGTATAGTTTTTCTTTTCATTTTCTTGGTTGTATCCTTTGAAGCACAAACATACTTTAAACTTTCACTGAATCCCATTTACCCATTTTTACTTTTGGAGTCATATTTAAGAACCCTTTGCCTAATTAAAGGTCAGAAAGACTTACTCCCATGTTTTCTTCTAGTTTCAGTATTTACACTATGCTTTTGATTCACTTTGAGTTAATTTTTATATATTGTATGAGGTGGGGTCCAATTTTACTCTTTTGCACATGGATATCCAGTTGTTCCAGAAGCATCTGTTAAAAAAAACTATTATTTTTTTAATTGAAGTATAGTTGACATACAGAGCTCTACTAGTTTCAGGTATGCAAAATCGTGATTGGACAATTGTATACATTATGCTATGCTCACTGGGGTTAAGTATAGTTACCATCTGTCACCATGCAAAGTTATTATAATAGTATTGACTATATTTCCTATGCTGTACTTTTCATTCTTGTGGCTTATTTATTTATAACTAGAAGTATGCACCTTTAAAAACCATTCTTTCTCTCAATTAATTGTCTTGACACTCTTATCAAAAACCAATTGACCATGAACGCAGGTGTTTATTTCTAGAATCTCAATTCCATTCCATTGTTATAAATCTTTATGGCACTACCACACTATATTGATTACTGTAGCTTTGTAATAAAATTTGAAATTATAAAGTATTAGTCCTCTGACTGTGTTTCTTTTTTACACAATTCTTTTGGCTCTTCTGGGTCCCTTACATTTCCATATGAATTTTGGAACAGCTGGTCAATTTCTGCAAAAAGAGGCAGCTAGGAATTGATAGGAATTACTTGGAATTTGTAGATTAATTTTGGGAGTATTGCCATCTTAACAATATTAAATATTTCAATCCATGAATATAATGTCTTTCTACTTATCTAGGTCCTTGAAAATTTCTTTTATTGATGTTTTATATTTTTCAACGTACAAGTCTTATACTTCTTTTGTTCTACCTTATTCTTAATGAAGTTATTCTTGACATAAATATTTTCTTAACTTCCCCATGTAGTTTTAAATCTTTTCTGACCCTTAGCTGATATCTAGAATCAGTTATAACATCAAGACAATTTAGTAAGTGTCTAACGGATATATACTAACAACTTTTACACACAATGAAATTTGGGGCTACCATGGAGAATACAGGGATAAATAAATAAAGTGTGAAATAATAAGAAAAATATATGTTGATCTCTGGCCCCAGTTCTTTGAACAGAGCTCCTAAAACCCATGTAATTTCCTGAATAATAAGAAGAGTACGAACGTCTTTTTGTTCTAATATTTGTACTTTGTCCCTGGTTCCTGATACAGAGCTCCTAAATCCCTTGGAATGTCCTGAGTGATATGAGGGTCTTTTGTTCTAATGAGGCAACTCTTGGTGGGCTCCTGGATTGCTTCAGGATGGGAGCTGGTCACCAGAAAGACCAAGCCATGATTAGAAGCTTAGAACTTCCTATCTTACCCCCCCACCTTCAGGAAAGGAGAGTGGGACTGAAGACTGAGCTGACTGATCATACCTATGTCATGAGGACCTCATAAAAATCCCAAAAGTACAGGGTTCAGAGACCTTCCAGGTTGATGAACACATCCACGTGCAGTCTATGGGGACAGAAGCTCCTGTGCTAGAGACACTTCTGGACCTCATGCTGTGCATCTCTTCATCTCACTGTTCATCTGTATCCTTTATCTTTTATAGTAAAATAATAATAAAATAAACATAATTTAGTGTTTCCCTGAGTTCTGTGATCCATTCTAAGAAATTACTGAATCTATGGAGGGGATTATGGAAACCCCAAACTATAGCCAGTCAGTCAGAATTGAACTGAATTATAAGGACACCCAGCTAGTGTCACAGAGTATTAGTTGATGTGTAAAACACCCACACATCTGGTTTCAGCAGTATTGTAAGTATGAGAGTAAAAAAGAAACACAGGAATGTTCTTCCAAACTCTTCTAGGACAAACTCTTCTGCCACATTACATAGCAGAGCATCTGCTATATAACAAACGTTTGTGAATAGTAAATAGATGAATGACATAATGATGGCAGTGGTGGTAATGATGTTTGCTTTAATCAAAGACAGAATACATAGCCTCTTAGTCTACTCATTAACCCTACTTCCTACTTCCTGTGTCCTCTCACTCTATACTCCAAGAATTCCAACTACTTACATCTCCTACAATGTGCCATTTCGTGCTTGCTTACAGGCTACTGTACCTCAAAGTATATGCCTGGAATACTTTTGTGTCCCCTGCCCAAAACTCCCCATCTTCTTACCCCTCTAGTCTCAGCCCCATCTAACTGCCACTTCCATTCAGAAGCCTTTCCGGATATTTTCAGTTGGGGTTAGGGGTCCTCCATTGTTCTCTCATGGTGACTCCCAATTATCCCCGTGGTGGCATCATCACAAATCTCTTTAGCTGTCACGCCCACTAGGCTGTCATCTTCCTTGAGGTCATGGAACTCTAACTTCACTGTCCAGAACAAAGGCTGGTACATAGAAAGTGTTTAAAAATTAATCAAACACAAATGAATAAAATTATCCAGAGCAATCTGTGTCTTTAGAGCAGCGGACTTAATCAACATTTCTTCCTCCTATCCCTCAATTTTCCTGTTTTCTTTGTTCTTGCATTGCATTTCTATGCTTTTCTTACTCTCTATTTTAATTTTTATTGTCATGTGGCTATTGTCAAACATGGTCCTTGTTGAAAGCATCTTGAAAGATTCCCTCTGATTTTTAAATGGTCATAAAACCAATTAATTGATACATAAAACCATGATGAAACTACTCTGAAGAGGGATGCGAATCACATTTCCAGACCCACTCTGTATCCCAACAACACCAACATACCAACTGAGGTTGAAATAATATCATGCATTTGGAAAGATATAATTTTTGACTTACTGGATGTAGTAATATTTTGGTATTCTAAAACTATATATAAAATAAATATGTCTTCAAACTAATCCATTGTTTTACTCTATTCTCTTCTTTTCACCAACATGTTCTCTGAATTGCATATCTGACCCAAGGTTTACAGACCATGAGACTTTAGGCATGTCATTTTACCTCTCTGACTCCTAGCAATGACATGTGAACACTAACACCCATTCCTCACGTCATAGAAGGAATGAAATTTAAAAAGACATGTAAGCTGTGTCTTTCCCTACTCCTGGCATGCTGAATATGTACAATGAATTAGTTCCTTTCTCCATCCTCTCCACCTCCTATATAGACACAGCTATGGTCTTCAATTTAATGTCTGACTGATAGAAACCCTATTTTTTAGTAAGCATGTGGTTGATGGTCACTTTGGACCATTTGTCAATGAAAAAAAAAAACAAGCATACCACGAGAAAAACAAAAATAAATTGATTTCTTACATTCCTTTTCTTTGCTAGTTCTGTAAGTGTTATTTAAATCTAAACTAAGAAATTATGACATTCTCTTGGGATTGGCTCTGGTTACTCCTCAATATATGTACCTCCCTTTAGAATGTCAGTGTTGTTCATTGACACTGCCATATTTTGCTCAGAGAGTTGAGTATTTTCCAAAACCCTGCAACCCATTTCCCCTATAAATTATTCTTATTAATGCTGCTGTACTAAAATGCCTACATATTGCATTTTTTTTAGTGCAGGGGGCAATTTCAATATTTCAAAGACCCCTATAAATCAAACATAGTGTTGTAAGAACGAAGCAATTTGGCTGGAAAAGCAAAGACATGGTTCCTGTCTGACATTTGCATCAGAAAGTCAGCCAAGCTCCTGAGTGCATTAGTCCATGGAAACAAGAGTCCTCTTATGATAAACAAGCGCTCTGGGAGACAGGGTATTATCACAAAGAGGATTATTTATGCTAGTTCGAGAAACAAGAAAAGGGGGAAAATGTAATCCCCTTCAGATCTTGAGGCTGCTGATCAAATAAAAATTTCAAAGTAAAATTTTTGAAAATTGGCTCTGAGAGTGCTTATGGTTTAAGTCAGAAAATAAGTGGGCAGAGGGACCCGGGGATGGGAGAATAAGAGCTAATGCTGAGTTCTCTTGAAGCAGGATTTTAATTCTCTTAAATATCAGAAGCTACCCCAACTTCATTACAGACCTCATTGGAAATAAAACCATCTCTGTGGGGAAAACAATAGACTTGCATATACTCCTACAGAAATTCATACTCATTTGGAAACATAGATATGCAGCCTAGACCAGAAAACATATCCTCAAAAAAAACCCAGATATGCCCATCCACAAAATCTGCAGAGATTCTGAGGTCGTAGACAGGCCTGGGGATAAAAAGCAGGACCAAGGGTTTAAGCCAAATCCCTAACATTCAAGAGCATCAAGTGTCTTTAAAGTTAAAATGCCAAACAAAAATTAATACCTTCTATTTTTTCTTTAATATGGTTCAAGAAAATTCTAACCTGGATTTGTCTCTGGTATTCTTTTATACAAGACAAGGAAAACTTCTTCTAATATATACAAAGGAGGCATGATTTTTACTTACATCATAAACATATGAAGCAATTTGGGTCTGTTATATAAAAATAGATGAAAAAGTGAGAACAAATAAATCTCTACACCAGGATAAAAACTGACTGTAGTGGCTGTGGTCACCTGTGAGAAAGTCAAACTCTTTTCCGAAACCACAGAATAACACTAAAATATATCAGAAATGCAGTTTGTCACCCATGGCTTCAAATCCCAACTCTGTCTGCCCTCTATAAGTTCTGTAGCCCTGGAAAAGGTAACCTTTCTGTGCCTCATTCTCTGCATCTTTAAATGGAGGTAAGAAATATTTAACATTCAGACTGTTAGTATTTACATAGTCTCTCGTTTTAGTATAATGCCAGGCACATATTAGGCACTTATTCAACGTAATTATTGTACATTAATATAATAGTTGCTTAAAATAATTTGTAGATTACATTTAATTGAATCAACTTTAAAATAATTGAATTCAAGCTGCATTAAACTAGTATTTGTAGATGTTCAAAAGAGATTAAGAATCTAAAAGCACAATTACATGTCCAAAACACTTTCATTCTAAACGGTTGTTTATCAGTAAAATTCCTGGGTACTCAAGAGAAAGGGAGCCCTTGATGTAGAACCACAATAAGACAGATGAGCAGACTGCCCTGCACAGGTTAGAGGTGCCCTTAGGGGACGTGACAGGTCCGCAGAAATACTCCTGTATAATGTTCCTTACAGTGGTAAACAACCACTAATGTCAAGTGGAAAATCCACCCCATCAAGCAGTTGTCTTCATTACTCAGCACCAAACAAATGCATCTGATAGAGGTTTACGCTGAATTGGCCACCTGCTGTGGTGCTCTTGTGTCATAAGGACCCAGGTTTGAAACAATCTCTCCATTCTGTGTCTCTGTAATTTTATATACTAAAGGATAGGTACCATCTCTGATTGTGAGCCAAGAATATGGCAATGTAAGAAGGAACACTGGCTGATGGAGGTAATCTAGGTTCAATACCAGGAAAGAATGGAGCTTATAAAGAACATAATGTTGGAGCTGTTATGAGAATACAATGGAAAGATTAACGTAAAACGCTTAGCACATTCTAAGTTCTCAGGAAATGTCGGTTAACGTCTCTACAGATAAGTGTACAACAGTATGAACTATTGTACTTATAAGACCATATACAGTCATTATTTTAATATTAAGTCTAACGGGAGCTTCTGTCAACATGTCCAAGGAATGAGAACCATGATTAGGATCAAATGTCAGAGTTCAAAAACATTGAGGACAACTAGACCGTAAGATCCAACAAGGGGAGCAAGATAGTGAAAGCAAATCAGGAAAGGGTACTCTAGGAACTTTTTTTTAGCAAAGAGTAGAAAAGGAGATGGCTTATGCCAGAGGAACACGAACGGGACAAAAATAATTCCTATAGCCCATTTCTTATCTCCGTTCCTCATTTCAAGTTTCAACTGCCTGTGCCCCATGAGACCTTTCCTACCTGCAAATGGTATATTGTCTTTCCCTAGATTATACCACAACCATGTCCCACACTACCAAAACCCTACTTTGTGATTTCTTTTTTTTAAGGTTAATCCTTTTATTTGCTTATTTATTTATTTCAAATCAGAGAGAGTGAGCATAAGCAGGGGGAGTGGCAGGCAGAGGGAGAAGCAGGCTCCCCGCTGAGCGAGGAGCCCTATGTGGGGCTCGACCCCAGGACCTTAGGATCATGACCCAAGCTGAAGGCAGGCACCCAACTGGCTGAACCAGCCAGGCATCCCCTTACTTTGTGATTTCTAAAATGACAGCTGATAAATAGGTTAAAGCTGCCCATGTTGAAGAGATTTTAAGTCTCTGGCCTCCTTCTGCACTCAGGATATAGCTTTGTTTTCCCATAGTGTTTCAGGGGAAGGCAGACACAGCTTGTTATAGACTGAAATGTATTCCCTCAAAATTCCTGTGTTGAAGCTCTAACTCCCAATGTGACTGTATCTGGAGATAGGACATTTAACCTTAAATTAAATGAGCTCTTAATGTAGAGATTTCTCTGTCTCTCCCTCTCTCTCTTTCTCTCTCCCCGTGCCCCTCATATGCACACAGAAGGCAGGCCATGTGAGGACATAATGAGAAGGCAGCCTTCTACAACCCAAGAAGAAAGATCTCACCAGGCACCAACCTTGCTAGCACCCTGATATTGAACTTCAAGCCTCTAGTACTGTTAAAAAATAAATTTCTATTGTTGAAGCCACTCAGTCTGTGGTATTCTGTTACTGGGGAGGAAGAAATTTTCCTCTGCCCAAGGTTCTTTTAGCTGGACTAAGTATTACATTTGCATGAAACAGATTAACAGGAGAAAATAAAATTTAGTTTCCCATATATAAGCAATCCACAAAGACACGAAATTCCAAAGACGGTCAGGCAACAGGAGGCTTACATAACATCCTGAGCTAAGAAGAAGAGCAGGGGTCTCAAAGAGGAGGAAGACCATCAGCGGAGAGGTAAGAGAAGATGTTTGGAATTAAGGAGGGCACATATTGCAGGGTGCACTGGATGTTATACGCAAATAAAGAATCGTGGAACACTACATTAAAAAAGTAAAATAAAATTTTAAAAAGACAATGTACATCTCATACAATCTGTAGTTAAAAATTCAAAATAAAAATATAAAAGTTAAAAAAAAAAAAGAAGATGATGTTTGGAAAACAAAGGTTGTCCTGTTCTACAGGTAAGTTTCTTAGGTAAAAGGGAATCCCTTAATAGCTCTCTTTGTGGTACAGGCTCTCCTTTCCAATGTAAATTTAGGTAATTGAAGGAGAGGTTCAGAGTTTTTCCTGAAATTCTGGGGTCTGACTGCTTTTGATAATCTCAAAATAATCTTCATGCCTAAGTGGCCTACCTTGGGGCAGCCTGCCCTTGACCCCCTACACTGTCATGGTAGCCCCAACACACTAATATACAGCATTACCCAAAGGACTGGATAAGATGGTAGGAATTTCAGACATCCTCGAAGACAGCATAAATAGAATTCGTAAGTATGTAGATTTTTATAAACTCCTCAAATTAGTCTACATAAAGTCTAATTCCATTTTTCTATTATAATAGTTAAAAATACTGCTAATTCTGCTAATTCTGCACACTAGAAATTTAATATACTACAGGGATCACTGTTTATTACTCAAATATTGACTGATGACCAAGGAGAGAAAACTTTCCAAGAGCTACTTAAACTAGGAGTCTGAATTTATTCATTAGCTTTTGGTGGGTTGGGGCACGAAGAGGGTAAGGGATCCGTAGAGGCGATGGCTATAATGTAAGATGCTGAGGGCACAGCGTTCTTAATTTCACCAAAGAAACTGAGATTCTCTTCTTAACCACAATGCTCGATGTACAGGCACATCTCCTATTTTCAAACTCTAGGTTCTCAGTGTGGAGTATTTGTTACCTCCTACCAAGACCTCCCTACTTCAAAGCTATTTTTCACAAAAGCCTATAAGCAACCTTTCTTTAGGGAGGAGTGATAAGGCAAAAAAAAAAAAAAAAAAAGAGCGTAGGGGCCCTGGGTGGTGCAGTCAGTTGAATATCTGACTGTTGGTTTCAGCTAAGGTTGTGATCTCAGGTCATAAGAACAAGCCCCGCATCGGGCTCTGCACTCAGCATGGAGTCTGCTTAAGATTCTCACTGCCTCTCTTTCTGTTCCTCCTGCACTCGCTCTGTCTCTCTCTCTAAAATAAACAAACAAATCTTAAAAAAAAAAAAAAAAACTTAACGGAGTGTAAAAACCAGTGGACTCTCTTGCTAATATAATAAAAAGTCAAAAGAATTTCAAAAGGAAATAACTCTAATATTAGATAATTGATTTAACATTTTTAATGCCTGAAAGGTTTTAAGGTTGTTTTAAAATAATTGAGGCTGTTTAGAAATTTCTCCCCATAAATGGGAGGAGTAAAAGCAGTGATTACGTACTGCTGAATATGTCATCTTGATGCATGATATATTCCCTCGTATTCATGGTGTCATCGGCCCTAAAGCATTTTCCCTCTCACCTAACTTTTTATTTATCATTTTCCTAGGGAGAAAGCTCAAAAATTATTGTGTAAGCAATCCTTCCAAACATACATTTATCCAGAGCAATTTTTAAACAATTTCATGGCTCATGGACATCTGACCTCAAAATTTTGGCAAATTGATTGGCTTGTTCAATGCTTCTACTCCTACATTTTTTATTATCTTGTCATCCCCATATTTTCAGAGTTGAATTTGTTTTGTGTGTAAACTTATATTACTTGTGTTCCCAGGGTTGTTCTCACAAACTGAAAATTCAACTAAAGCTGATAGTTTTAAAAATGGAGATTTTAACCACCCAGGGCATATGGGAGAATCTTTGAGATCTGTATAATCATATAATCAAGTAATTGAAAACAAATCGTACTCCCCCCACCCCCCAAGGGCTTAACTCTAGCTACTACTTTCAGTGATTTAATTTTCTTCCTGTTATGTCATCTCCCACAAGACTGCCTGCAAAACAGACTTGCCAATGGCACATGAACGCTGCAGCTGCCGGGTTTCTGATGGGTTGCAAAACAACATTAAGTAGCTATTTATTTTTCTTCCCTTTCATAGCTGAGAACCTAGTATAGTGCTGCCGCCTTGATTATAATCATTCTTCTTCCTCGATCTACATATTTAAGTGACTTTTGACAAGTAATCTCTTCTTTGAATTTCCCTATCTTATCCACTGAATGTAGACAATAAGATCACCCTTAGAGAATTGTTGCAATGACATGCATGTGATACAGATTACTAATTGTTCTCTAGTATCCATTCTTCCTTTCCTACTTTTAATAATTAAGCCTCTAGGTTTTAGCAGAGCACTAGCCACCTGATTAAAGATTATAGATCCCAGACTCCCTTGCAACTAGTTAAGACCCCATGACTAAATTCTATCCAGCTAAGCCAGCTAATTGTGATGGAAGTGATGTGTTCAACTCCTGGGTAGTGTCCTAAAAGGAACTTTCTTCTCTCTGTCCTCTTTCCTCCTTCCAGTGTCCAAATTTAACATTATTTCTGGGTGTGTCTGTGAGGGTGTTTCCAGATGAGATTAGCATTTGAATCATGGATCACCTTCCCTCATATGGTGGGCATCATCCAATCCCTTGAAGGCCTGAATAGAACAAAAGGTAGAGGAAGGAAGAACTCACCCCTCTTTCTTGCCTCACTGACTGAGCTGTGTCATCTCATCTCATCTCTGACCCCCAGACTGGGATCTATCCCCCTGGCTCCTCTAGTTCTCAGGTCTTCACGTTTGAACTGAGGTAGCTTTCCTGGGTCTACAGCTTGTAGATGGCAGATCGTGGAAGCTCTCAGCCTCTAGAATCACGCAAGACAGTTCCTCATAAAAAAATCTCCATTTGCATCTATATCTTAGAACACAGATGTAGATGTGTTAAAAAAGAAACAAGCCCATTGAGTCATTTGCCCCCCAGGAAAGCAAACCAAGACAAACTTAGTTTCAACCTATCCCAGGAAGGTGACTTTTTAACGACCTGAAACTTCCTTCCTGATCAGCACTAGTGAGGTCATCTGAATAATAAAAACTCTGTCTTTGCCTTCCCCCCAAAAAAAGTCCTGGCCTGAAACAATCCTTTCTTATCTTTTGTCTTGCCCCACCCTCCTGCCTATAAAACCTTCTATTATGCATCCCTCCTCAGCCCTCCTCAGTGTATCTCTCTATTAGCTGGATGGGATGCTGCCCAACTCACGAATTGCTTAATAAAAGCCAATTTTATCTTCAAATTTACTCGGTTGAATTTTGTTTTTTAACAGATACTACCAGTTCTGTTTCTCTGGAGAACCCTAATAACCTGTAAACATGCAAATTTCATGAAAGTACTTATCAGATAAAAGAGCTATTTAATCGTATGTTTAAATGCCTGTGATTTCCCTGCTTTGATCTGACTCATCTTTAGGTATCAGATCAAAAACTACTTTCTGAATTCTTCCTTGAATTTTTTTAGGCATCCAGACACTTGCTGTGCCAAATTTTCACATAATGGATTATAACGCTTATCATTTCCTGTTATGTATTTTGGCATTTCTTGGTGTCCCTAAAGTCAAAAACAACTTGATTTCCCTCACCCTTAGCTCGGGCCCTAACTGACTTACAGTAGGTGTTCAATAAATATTTTTTTAAAAAATAACTAATGCCAATAATATTTTCAACCTTTACAATGTGCCAACCACACCCTGATCCCACAAGGTAAGGATTATTATCAGCCCCAATGCACAGGTAAAAAGCTGACGATCAAGTAACTTGTCCAAAATTACACAGCCAGTAGGAATCAAAGAAGATTAGACCCAAGGTTTATAAGATGCCAGTTCATGAACACTTAACCACAACTTTGTACCCTTTCTCAGGTGACTGAGAACATGAACCAGCTATGTGCCTCTTATTGCTAGGCACAAAGGCAATAAAAGAGTCATAAAAATCATTCGTTCTGGCTCTCAAAAACATATCCTAGGTAAACAGAGGCAAAGAGTTTACACATAAATGCCCAATTGTGTGTGGTAGGTGGCGGGAGAAAATGACTAAAACCCAAATAAATATCCCCTAATGGTCTCTTTACCAATTTCATCTAAATTCATGAAGGCAAATGTTGAAGTTCAATGGTCTGCCATATGATGGTGGTGTAAAAATTCTTCTCTCCATACGCATATTTATTTCTAGCTTCACTTGAATGATGAACTATACATTCATGAAAATAGCCAGGTAAGAAAAAACACTAGATTATGAGCTGGAATTAGCACAGATTTTCAAAGAAATAAATCATGCCAGGAAATATGACTTTTTTTTGTTGTACCATTCGAAGATAAGTCGATTGAAGAGCTTAGAAGAAGTACTGGATTGTATTTGATTTACTCAGGCCCAAGCTAGTATCTCAGAGAAACCTGCTCTCCTATTAGGCAAAACTGCTACAGGTGTTGGATAAACACTGTCAAATAGATCGCACACTAGCTGAAAGGTCATAAAACAAAGAGTAATCACAAACTGCCTGGCATTTAGATGAAAATACTCTAACTACGAGAGTTTACAAAACAGAAAAAACCCAAAAGTGATGACTGTACCAGATATTTCCATAAACCTAAATGCAGAAAATCATAACTCTCTTATAAATGGGAGGGCTGAAATGTCAAGTAAAACAATAGGTTGAGAGCTATTCTCCACCTATCTAGTATTTGTTTTTGTATATATCTATACACAGTACGCACTTTATCATTTTCACGATTCATTCAACAAAATAGTAAGTATTCACTCTACGGAAGGCATTAGAAATATGGAGAAAGAGACCAAGGACATTGTCTTGTAGAACGCTGCACATTAAATAGTTTTTTTAATTAAGAGAAAGCCATGGCTATTATAGGCTGACCATGTCCCCTCAAAAGATATCCCCTCCATAACCATGACTTCATTTGGAAATACATTCTTTACAGATGTGATCAAGCTAAGGTCATTAGGATGGGCTAATTCAATATGATTAGTGGCCTTATGAGAAGAGAAGAGACACACAGAGACAAGACAGACAGACAGGAAGATGGCTGTGTGAAGATGGATGCAGAGATTGGAGTTAGGCTGTCAACAGCTAAAGAACAATTGGGGCTACCAGAAGCTGTAAGAAACAAGAACGGATTCTTCCCTGGAGCCCTTGAAGAAGGTGTAACCTTATTGAGATCTTAATTTTCAGAATTCTGGACTCCAGAACTGAGAAAATAAATTTCTGTTGTTTTAAGCTTGGAAGGAAGGAAGGAAGGAAGGAAGGAAGGAAGGAAGGAACGAACGAACGAACGAACGAACGAACGAACGAAGAGGCGAGTGAGCCTATGTTTATTTGGTGCTTAATATGTGTCATGCTTTGAAGTAGGGGCTACCCATAATTTATCTTATTTAAAGGAGATGGTGTAGTTCTGTACTTTAGAGCGGTCTCACATGCCAGCTGTCTGCCCTTGGCCAAGTCTGATAACTTCTCTGTTCTTCATTCTCCTCACTGGGTTGTTATAAGGATTAACTATGGCATTACATGTTAAGTGTTTCCATTATCACTATCTTGGTCTCATGACAACTCTAAAAGGTAGGGAGCCAAAAGAGCATGTGCCTTACTGTCTGTGAGACCTGAAGTCAAATCTTGTTCCACTAGTTTCTGTTTTGTGACCTACAGCTAGTCTGTTCAACAATTTGCACTTCAGTTTCTTCATAATTAAACTGAAGACCATACCTATTTTTTAAATGGTTTTAAGGATGAAAGGTAATGAACTCAATTTGCCTATCACTGTGCCTGGCAAAATAAAAATTCTCATCGAATAGAAACTGTTATTGTTAAGAAAATTACATTGCCCTTGGAGCTCACTGCTTCAATTTCAAATTCCAATGGTTGTTCAGAAGCTATATTTTAATAAAAAAATTCTGATTGTATGTTCATAATCTTCCATGATTAAAAGCATATACATCCATAATCCCACAGCCCACCAAGCTTATATCTCTAAACCCTTGAGGAAGTTTTTCTTCTATATTACCTTTTATGCCGCACTATTTATTAAAGACATACCAGATGTTTGAAGGGTGAAGGGGTCAGTTAAACTACCGTTCGGTGTCAACATGGTAAATTACTTATCCTACACAAACATGTTCCTAACATCCAGAAGCATTTTTCATAGCTGTTGCTTCCTTAAAAACCAAAGATAAACATATTTGAGATATTCTGTTTTGATTTAGGACTTATATGGATCAACTTAAAAATACTTATTTTCACACTTGAAAATGTTAACTTGTTTTGCTTTTAGGTTTGTAATTCATTTTAAGATCATTTTATTCTGTATAAATTCCATCTGTCTTTAACTTAACTAAAAGCAATTAATATTTACTAAAGACCCACTGTGTGCTGGGCCCTGGGAATAAAAATTAAAAAATGGCATACTCCTTGCTCTGTAAGAATTTACATCTATTGGCAAATACAGACAAATTAAAGAACCACAATATATCATTAGAGCAGGATTATTACATATTTGGTATTCTCTCTAAAAGTGTTCAAAACTATTAGTAATTATTATTACAAATGCAAGATTAACTCAAAATATACAACTCTAACATAATAAGTTGTACACAACTTGAGGTCTTTTTATAAGTAGTTATAAGTATATATGCAGGTTCAAATCTTCCAGTTAATTTTGTTTTGTTTGTCTATTTGCTCACTTGCTTTTTTTCCATTTTAGTTAATTAACTCCGTGTTTTATGGTTGGGTAAAAGGGTATAGTGTTGAATCTGGGACACTACAGAATTTCTCTGCCAATGAAGAATTATCTAGGTTGTTAGAAAATTTGAGTATTTTCCTGAACACAAGGGAAAAAATATTTTAAAATGGAAAAACTCATCATAAAGTAAACTGGGATATAAAATATCTCATATCGTAAATATGTTCTTGGCATCCAACAGATGTTCTATAAATATTTATTGAATAAAACCATCTGCCATGTTTATTGATCAGAGTGAGGTGTTTGAAAATAGATAACGAATATAGGAAAGTCAATAAAGCAGTTCCAAATGTCATCCAGCCTCCCATTTAAGAGAGTTAAAAAGACAGGTGCCCCTCATTTTTCTATACCATAGAATGAGCGTCCCCAGGGTCAGATGAAATTAGTAACTCTTACATTGATCTGAAAAATGAAGGATGAGACATAAAGGGCAAAATGACCTTCATACCAGATAGCTTCCATATGATTATTTCTTATAATCATCTCAAAAAAAATTCTGGAATACAGGACAGTTCTTCTTTTATTCATTGTAAAAATGAGAAATCTAAAACTCAGAAAAACAATTTTTACAAGGTTACATAACTAGTAACTGCCAGCACAGAAAGTAAGGTTCAAGACTTTTGACTTCATAATATAATCTTTCAGTGGAAATATGTAGGTCATTTTTTTGACCACTTTAACTTCTGGGCTACTTCTACTCTCTCTAACACATTAGATCTGCTTATGTGCTAGACAATTCCAATATGCTTGTGTGGCTTATTCTTCCCCCCTCTTGGCCTCTCAATTCCTGTATAACTCTCCTTCTGTATTGATGCCAACTCATCTACCACAGTAACTCATTCCATGACTCCACCTCAACCTTCCCATTCCAATTAAGGGGACTATTCCACATCTTCATTCCATGCATACCCCTCTTTGACCACCATCTCCTTTCTTTCCAACTTATTCTAGTATTCCAACTCTACCAATCCTTACGTAGCACCATGACTTAAATCCACTGATCTTACTCTCTCTTTCTTCTCCTTAAAGGGCTCAATAATTATAGGCATTACCTTCCTTATACCCTGAACTCTTGTCTCTCTCTTCTTTTACTGTACTATTACATTGATCTGAAAAAATGCAGGTGAAAAGTGTTAAGGATTTAAAATATTCCCCATTGGCACAAAGAGCTGGGAAAAAAATAGTTCTATCTCCCCAGCATGCTGAGAAGTAGATGACTCAATCCTCATTTCATTTGAAAGAAAACTGGTCCTCATGGGAATAAGTGACTTGCCCAATGCAATGATTACATTTTGTGTCAACTTGACTGGGCTAAGGGATGCCCAGATAGCCAGTAAAACATTATTTCTTGGTGGATGTGTGAGGGTTTCCAAAAGAGATGAGCATTTGATTGGTAGACTGCATAAAGATCACCCTTACCACTGTAGGCAGGCCTCATCCAAGCCACAGAAGGACTGAATAGAACAAAAAGGCAAAGAAACGGTGAATTTTTTCTCTTTCTTGAGCTAGGACACCCATCTTTCCTACCTTCACACATTGTTGTTTCTGGTTCTTGGGTCTTTGGGTTTGAAATGGTACTACGCCAACATATTCCCTGGCCTCCAGCTTGCAGCTGGCAGATAGTGGAACTTCTCAGCCTCCATAATCACACAAGCCAATCCCTCATAATAAATCTCTTTCTATATATCTACGTGTCTAAATATACATATCTATATATACTCACATAGAGATAGAGATCTTATTGATTCTGTTTATCTGGAGAACCCTAACAATACCCAATATCAAAATAAATAAAGCACAGAGTTATAATTTAAACCTAGCTTCCCTGCAGAGACAAAGCCTGGTGAAAAACATTACCATTTTAGGAATCCAGAAACCCTTAGATTGCAATTCAAAAGCAGACTCTGTGAATTAGTTTAACAGATTAAAATCACTGAGAAAAATAACTGGCAGATAATAAGCTATGTTGAAATTTTAAAGATAATGTCTTTTCATCTATTTATTCATATAGAAGACAGATTCAGTATCTTTGATTTAGAAATTTTGTGGTTAGGGGGCGCCTGGGTGGCACAGCGGTTAAGCGTCTGCCTTCGGCTCAGGGCGTGATCCTGGTGTTATGGGATCGAGCCCCACATCAGGCTCCTCCGCTATGAGCCTGTTTCTTCCTCTCCCACTCCCCCTGTTTGTGTTCCCTCTCTCGCTGGCTGTCTCTATCTCTGTCGAATAAATAAATAAAATCTTTGAAAAAAAAAAGAAATTTTGTGGTTAGGATCTTCAAATTCAAAGCAATTCACCACATGGTAGGAAAAATAGATAGATGCTAGATAGATAGACCAATCTACATGATATCTGTAGATATAGAATATCTATGGATATAGAGAGATATAGGTATATAGAATATCTATATAGAATATCTACAGATATCTATAGGTCTCCATTTTCCCTGGAGAATCCTGCAAACTCTGACTGATACAGGGACCAAAAAATTATTTTGTAATTGAATCAACAAAAGTTTGATGTAGCTTGGGGAAAATTTTTAGTGACAGATTTGAAGGGAAACGGCCGTATTTGAAGGAAGTTTAAAAAAAGGAATATCAACAGAATTTGGTCATAGATTTACGTAGGAGCCTAGGCATGATTGAGTTAAGTAAAAACACAGAGTTTCTGGTTACATCTATTTGGACCATCGTGACACTCATCAAAATGAGTTCTGACTTATTTCAGCGATTTCACCAAGACTTTCTAGAGAAGAAGAGAAGTAGACAAGAGAGTGGGTTCTGTCAGTCTGGAATTCAGAAGAAAAGTGTGGGCTGGAGATATAATTTGTGTGTCATCAGGATACAGCCAGTGATTAAAGGCACAAGAGGTAACGTGGGCAGAGAACAAAGAGGCAGGAAGAGAAGGGGGCCCCAAATCAAGCTGACAAACTTTTCAACAGTAAGAGGTCTTGGGTCCTATACTATTCCTGGTCCAAATAGGGCACACCACAAAGAGCCCAGGCCTCTTTCCCAGATTTCATGCTAAAGTTAGTTGGGACAGTTTTAGCTAAAAAGAAGAACTGAGCTTGCTGGGCACAATGGCTAACACTGGAACACCTTATCGAATTTCTAATGTATTGTTCTCCCCAAAGATAATTCATAGGTAAAATAAACTCAGTGGTGTCCTCTTCCATGACGTCAATACCGCAGATCACTCCTCTCTTCCTTGGGTGCTCATCCTTTGAGCATACACGTCTACTGGAACAGTTGAGGATTTCTAGTCTGCCCGTCCCAGATGTTTTTGCTCCAGAAGGGTAGTAGCTATAGCATTTATCTCAGTATCCCCACTATTCATCTGGCATTTACTGGCTGTTCAAAGAACTGCTATGAAACAAATAAGTACATGAAATCTTATAAGTGTGTCTTTATTTTACCATAGCAATTATCACTAGTTTGATCACAGTGCCAATATTTCAGCAGTCCTTAAAATCCCACTTCCCAATCAACTTTCTAAAGGCATTTAAAGGCAAAGTATCAAGGGCCATAAACCTGCTTTCAATCTGTGCATTTTTCTTCCATAATGTGTTTCCCTTAATGATAACATTTTAATCAGTGCTTTGTGGATCCTTCCAAGAAGGTCATTTGCTCCTGCTGTCAGCAATCCATCTCTCATGCAACAGGAGACCTTGTGTGACAGACGGCTCCAGGTACATCGGAAAGCCAGAGCCCAGGACTTTGGCAATGACAATAGAAAAGATGGTACTCTATGCACTGTGTCAACTTATCACCATCCAAGAAGAGAAGGTAATCTGAAGGTTTCATTCTGTTCATGGACACTGAGGTCAGCATTAAACATTTTATCGAACTGCCCCCAAAGTGACCTCCTCTAACAACTTTTCCTAAAACTGTCAGGTTCTATGTGTTCAAAATAAGAATTGTGCATTCTACAGCTCTACTCAAGGTTACTGAAAATCCTCTTTTGAAAGCGCATCAATGGTTTTAAAAATACACATGCAGAGAAAACTGAAACATGCATTTTCTAAGAAAAACAAAATTAAAAAGCTTCTTCCTTGTTGTTTTTGCTTTTTTGGGTTTTGTTTTTTGTTTTTTAAGATAGAATCAGCTTTGATGTGATGGGTGCACTGAACATGTCAGGCAGAATGTTATCAAAAGAAGTAGTTTGAAGCCATTCCTGGAGGAATATATATTTTGATGTCCAACTGTCCTTGTCTTACATGAAAGTATTTGGTTTAGACAAAAATTTACTTTGACCCAGAAATGACAAACATGCACAATTAATGTAAAAACAACAAACCTAGGCCTTGGAATAGGGGACTTTGAACTCTTTGATTAAAGGCAGTTCAAACAACCTGACCATATACTGCTTTTTTAGGAAACCCCGATTTGTAAACGGGGAAAAAAATGGTTTCACTGAGTCCTCTGAGAAAAGGGCAGATCTAGAAGTTGAATCTTGAGTATTCTTTTGGTCCCTGAAAGATCACTAAAATCCATTGCTTCAGCGAAGATAAATGTCCACATCGCTTGACTAAAAATCTCAAGCAGTTAAGCGAATACCTCCCTCTCCCCCTCTCTCTCTCCCTCTCTCTCTCTCTAACAAAGCAATTGACAAGGAAATGAAAGCAAAACAATTCTTGTTAGAGACCTGAAATAATTGGCAACCCTTGCTGTTTCCCCCCACATTTCTGTTTTGCCTGAAGCAAACCTCAACTGTGAGTAAGGCCCCTTGTGCATGCTAAAGAAATCAAATCCTTTCTGTTTATAATCAAACAAAAACAACATTTCACAGATGAGATTTTAGCAACCACTGGGCAACAAATATGCCCTTTCAGTGGGCCAGACCATCCAAATCCCAGACAAGTTTCCGCTCTGACTTGATATCCACAGAAGAAAACGATATGGTGCCTTAAACTCAGCCCCGTGGCTCTGCCTGGGGAACCTCCGCTGGAGCAGTTGCCCAGAGGAGAAATGCTTTTGAAAGAGAACTTTTCACCCTCTTGTCTTCTTTCTCTTCTTTAAAAGCAAATTCCTGCTGACCCCTGTTCAGCCTGGAGGCATTTGTCTGACAAGTGGAGGCACATCCTTGAAAGGCAGAAAGAGAGAAATAAGCCACCCCCTTGCCCTGGAGGATTCCAGGAAGAGATGAGGGAACTGACTGGGGGCGGTGCAGGGAAAAGAGGGGGAACTTCCAGCTGTGTGCACAGTCATTTGATAACCTCCAGCAAGAGAGACCACCAAAGAGCAAACAGAAGTGCTGGGACGGCAGGTGAGGAGGGCACCTGGGCAAGAAATGGGAGTTAGGCTGTGGGGACAGGAGAGGAGGAGACAAGGGGCTGGGGTGCCAGGTCACTGTTTTTCTTTTGAAAACAAAGTGCACATCCAGGAAAAGGGGCCAACGTACAGGATGAGGAATCCCACTTAATGTTTGTGTATTCTGTGTCTCGGGTTTGCATTTATTTTCTGCCTCAATACAATGGAGCGGGGCTGGCCATCTGCATCTTGACAATGTGACACTTTTAACTCTGTATAAACCATGCCAGTCTTCTCACTGACATGGAAAATCCAAGGCACTCCCATTTGACAAAGCTCCTACTATCTCAGAAAATGAAGGCACAGAACAGGGCGATAAAAATGGGCTCTGTTTTCAATGCTCATATTTAAACCCTGAAAGGATGTAATAAGCACCTCTTCCGATATTATCCAAGCAGACACAGATTGGGAGTGTACGTTTAAGTTCATCTGCAGATAATGCTCAAGCAGAGAAGAGCAGGCTTGGGCAAATTAGGTCTCCATCGTTCTGCTCCAGGGGCACAGAACTGACCCCCCTCCAGCCCTCACTACCATCCTGGGCCTCACCTAGAGAGGTCCTGAATTCAGGGACCAGGGAAGGCGCAACCAGCGGAGTCAAGGAGAGGATGATGGATGGTGAGTGGTGGCCCCTCAATGCTGCTTCACATCAGGAAAAACCTGCCTCTGGGAACCGCTCACCACCCTCCACCAGAGAAAGTTGCTTTTTGGTAATCCTGCCACCTCACAGTGGAGGGGGCCCTACTGGACAGGACGGGGCTGCATTGAAGGAATCTGAAAGCCGTCCCCAAGCGATGCCTTTCAGGCTGCAGAACAGAATTAGTTGCAACAAAGCCCACTCACATATGCAAACACGCACTTCTCTCCTGCACACACAAAGGTGATATGAAAAATAGTGCTATCTGACCTTTATGAAGCCATGTCGCAAGGCCCAGTGCTGATGCTGGCTGGCGGAGGCCATGGAGAGCGGTGGGGGGCGGGGGGGAAGGTACGGATGCTGCAGCCCAGCTGCTGGGTACCCGCCCGGGTCCCGAGTCCCGCTCCACCACCTATGATCCGTCATGTAGGTCTTGCCTTCTCATCTGCAGAAGAGATCATCACAGCACTTATGATTACAGTAGTCAGGAGGACGAAAGGGCTCAGTTCTTGTGAAGGTATCCAGGAGAATGCCAGGTGCATAATGAGTATCACCTAAGAGTTAGCTGCTAATACAACATAGTCACTCTTCACCATAACTTCAGGCAGTATCTATGATTAGCTCATTTTTAAAAAGATTTTATTTATTTATTTGAGAAAGAGAGAGCAGAGGTGGGGGCAGAGGGAGAGGGACCAGCAGAGCCTGACGCAGAGCTCGATCTCATGACCCTGAGATCATGACCCTGAGATCATGACCTGAGCTGTAACCAAGGGTCAGACACAACTGACTGAGCCACCCAGGCACCACTTATTAGCCCGTTTTACAAATGCATCTATGACTTGGGTCAGTAAGGAAGCTGCCCATGTTACATAATGTTTGTATAAAAAGGCAGGTGAGGGTTCAAACTCAAGTGTGTCGGATTCCAATGTCTGTTACACTGATTATTTTTTTACTTTCTCTCATCATTAACACCCTCCAAGAACAAGTTGGCATTGATACAAAACTCAAGTGAAAAAATGCAATACACAGCATTTTTCACTTTTTTTTTCCCCTTAGAAAAGAGGAATATAGAAAGCTGGACAGTTTTACTTCCTTTTACTCATCAGCTTTCCTTTTGTCTCCTCTCACTCTTTATCTTTCTCTCTTCTCCCTCGTTCTCCTTCTAATGATAAAATGATCTGACATAACACAAAATGCAAATTATGCACTACTGCCTTAAATTGTTCCAGTTCATTTAGCTCACCACGAGCATTCATTACAGCTAATTATTGTAACAGATTTTTATTATTCATAATTATTTTTTCATGTTGTAATGATCATAAATTTTAAAAATTCTGGCCATCACGAATCACCATTCATGCCTGTCAGGGTTGCTTTTTTTTTTTTTTCTTTTTTCCTTACAGAACATTTAGATGCTCATTATCATCAATGTATTTGTAGGTTGTTATTACTCATATCCAATAAAGCCCTTTTGGGGTATGCAGAGTGACTTCGGAAATGCGGTAATTCTGGGGTCTAATGACAAACTGATGCTGTGTTTAATTTTAGAAAATCAAATTAACTGCCTCTGATTAAATGTACAGCAGAATTCACTGTTAACTGTGTCAGGTTCACGACTCCAGGCAGAGAGAGATACTTCCTTAACTTATCACTATGCAGAAAGTACTTTTTTTTAAGATCATCTTCCCAAACTGGTAACTAGGCAAGTACACCCACTTCCTGGGAATGAGAAAAGCATGAACAACAACAACAACGACAAAAATACAAAAAACCCTGGAAGTGCATTTGCACCGCCAGTGACCAGAATCAGGGTACAGCAGGTGCAAATCTCAGGCCACATGAAACAAATCTTATTTCATTATTTTCTTTAGATCAACTTAGTTTGGTTTAATTGCCCCATTCCTTGTGCAGCACATGGAGAATATCAGCTCTTCTTGGCACATCGCATTCTTGAAGTGCCAGGGGCACTTGAAGAGCACATTCTACCTGCTGGGGTTCTGTCAAGATCAGGGACATATTCAATGCTGAGGTGTCACCTTTAGTGACCTATCGCCTACCCCCGCTCCCTCCCGCTCAAATGCCTCTCCTTGCATGGTTCTATCAGTTTGGTTTTTCTGCCAAGACTGAGGCAGAAATCTTTGACTTAGTTGGGCGTCCTGGACACAGAATTTGTCCTCCCTGTGTCCCTCCCAGGGGCTGCCACATCCTCAGATGTTATCTTGAGGGGTATACGTCCCCTTCGTCAGTAAGACCTACTGTGTTCACTTCTCCGTGGCACAACGTGCAGGAATTCACGGACAGGCAATCTCTTCTCTGTCGACAGTCTCATGAGATCCTCAGTGGCAGGACACGAAGTAGCATCTAAATAGTCATGCTTCCTAAATGTGAATCCCAGGTTCTCACCTGCTCTCTGAGCTTCAGACTCTATACTTCCTCGACATCTCTTCGTATGTATCTAATAAACATTCCAAACTTTGCATGCCTAAACCAAAGTACTGATTAGCTTTCCGAAACCTGCTTCTTCACAGTTGCTCCATTTCAGTCAATGGTGCCCTGTCTACTCACTCACTAACTTGGCCTGAGAGTCATTCTTCAGGCCTTTCCCTACTTCCACAGCTCAGCAATCTCTCAGCAAATGCTATCACTGGTGTCTCCGGAACGGTCAGCATCTGTATGCTCCTCAGGATCGTCCCCGCCAACAGCCTAGCGCAAGCCCCATCACCTGCCCCCTGGGTGCCTGCAACTAGTCTCCGAGCCCTGACTTGTAGCGCTCACGCTCCAGCCTCTGCGCAAGGCAGATCATTCTAATGCACAGATCGGACCATGTCACATCTCGGCTTCCAACCTTCCAGTTACTTTTCATTACACTTAAAATCCAAACTGTCCCTTCCTACAAGACTCTAGGACCTGGCCCCTGGCTTCCTCATCTACTGCCACAGCTTCTTCCTTCCTTCCCTTCATCCACAACATTCCAGTCGTACTAGCCTCCTTCCCATCCTTAAATAGAGCTTATGTGTTTGCCCGTTGATAGGTATTGTTCCAGGTGTTGTAATAAAATACAGGTATTTTTTTTCATTTAATCCTTGCAACATGCATTTAATCCTCATTTTTACGTTAGGCACTATTATTATTGCTATTTTACAGATTAAAAAATAGAATCTTAAAGAACATATACTATTATGTGACAGATCAGGGTGACGGAAATAGGAGAAGGAAAAGAATTATAACAAAGGTTGGTACATGGGTATCCTGGCACTATTTTTTCTGAGTCAGACATTCTCAAATAGAGCTGTTTCCTCTATACTTCACCATACTGCAAAGCTTTCTGTCCCAAATGGTCAGTCCTTCTACCCACACGGCTTCATCAGTTACTCTTCTTAACCCTGGGCATCCTTTTCACTCAGTCACTTAGAAATTACTAGGCCAAGGACAACTGAAAGAGACAAGGCAGGGGCACCTGGGTGGCTCAGTCCGTTAAGCGTCTGCCTTCAGTCTGGGTAGTGATCCCAGGGCCCTGGAATCAAGCCCCGCATCCAGCTCCCTGCTCAGCAGACAGTCTGCTAGTCTCTATCCCTCTTCTCCTGCTTACGCTCTCTTTCTCAAAAAAATACAAAAAAAAAAAAATTAAAAAAAAGAAATGAAGGCAAAAGAGACAAGAGAGTTAAAACAGAAAGAGAGAGGGAGGGAGAGAAAAGACAGATATTCTTTGAGGCTGAACATATGCTACCAAAAACCGAAGAAGGATACGTACATTACGGTTCCTCGTCAGCAGTGGTTCTCAACTGTGGGCAATTTTGCACCCCAGGGGACATTCGGCAATGTGCAGTGATACTTCTGCTGTCACATCCGGCGGGCAGAGAGAGCTAGTGGGCAGGCTCTAGGGCTGCTGCTGAACATTCTACAAGGCGCAAGATAGGCCCCACGTGTCAGTAATGCTGACGTTTAGAAATCCTGCTTTATGACAGAATTTTACACTGCTAACAAAAAGTATGTTTGAGGGTGCCTGGGTGGCTCAGTACCTCACTTCTTCGGCTCAGGTATTGATCCTGGCGTCCTGGGATCAAGTCCTGCATCAGGCTCCCTCTGCCTCTGCCTCCCTCTCTCCCTCTCCCTCTCTCTGTGTCTCAGGAATAAATTTTAAAAACCTTTAAAAACAGTATGTTTGAAAAGATTATTTCATTACATGGGTACAAAGTCTGAAGATACATAATGATAGATGAAAAAATGAAAGTCAAAATTGTATATGCTTTGATTTCAAGAAAAATACAACACACATAACTCTTCTGCAGAAAAAGGAGACTTAACAGAGATGTACCCAAATAGTAACAATAATTACCTCTGGGCAATAACATGGCAATTATTATTTTATTCTTTGTGCCTTTCCTTAGGCTTCTTCAAATGAACATATATTACTTTAGGAATTTTTTTTTCTTTTAAATACTTCTGAATTTGTATCTCAAGCCTTGCTCAGAAGGCAGCCGAAAACTATCCCCCGCTGCCTTCTTGGAACTTCAGTAAATATCTAGTGAAATATCTGAATCGGCCATGTCTAAGGATTTCTTTATCATAGATAACAGTTACGGAATTTCATATTCAAAACCTAAAGTCCTCATAAGGCCTGCACAGATCGGTCTGCAAGTAGAATATGATTTATATAAACAAAACCCACAAAAACCAAAAGAGAGCGGTGCAGAGACAGGACAGCCTTGTTGCACTCAGGGGCCAGGTCTTCAGGGGAGAAGCACAAGGAGGACCCAGGTGGCAACCATCCCACAGACTTCAGACAAGCCTTGTTCTGGGAGTATCTCCGGTAACTATACAGGACACCTGTGGTGGGGGTGGCCCCTGTACTCCTTCAGGGTCCTCTGAGCATCCTGAAACTTACTGGTCAAGAGTAGGAAATTAAAGACAAAATTAGAGAGGGCACCATCTCTCTTATTCATGTATTTAACATTTAACCCGTGCTCACTATGTCAACGAGCATTTTGCAAGGCACTGGAAGCACAAAATTACGTATGCAGAAAATGCTGGAACAACGTGAGAAGGCAGAGATAAAATTATTCACAGGGTATTTCGGAAACACTGAGCAAGAGGAGCATCTAACTAAACCAGGCTGGTGTTCGGGGAAGGCTTTCTGGAGGAGATGCTACTTGAGTTGAGACTGAAAGCAGATGAAGGGGAGGAGAAGCCAGACCACTCCAGGCTGAGAGCGCAGTACTTGCAAGGCAGGGACATATGCTATACGCCGTACTCTAATTTCAGACCGCGAAATCTATGCTGGCTTAACTACAGTTGTTTAAATATCATCTGCATGAGTTTTGTCCTCTTCATACATCACAGTTACTAGTATGTACTTAAAATTTCCATACGAATCCAACTCACAGTTTTTTAAAGATTTTATTTATTTATTTGAGAGAAAGAGTGAGCGTGAGCAGGGAGGAAGGGCAGAGAGAAAGGGAGAAGCAGACTCCCCGCTGAGCAGGGAGCCCAACATGGGACTCGATCCCAGGACCCCGGGATCACAACCTGAGCTGAAGGCAGATGCTTAACAGACTAAGCCACCTAGGCACCCGCCCCCCACTCACATTTTGAACAGAAATAAATCTGCTTAGAGATTAAACTGTATACCAACTCCATTGAAGAAAAAGCAACTCAATTTGCAAGAGTATGCATAAAAACATAATGGAAAGTAAGCAATATTGTTAAATTATAGTTAGATATTGTTGGCTGCCAAAGATTGCTGAGCCAGCATTTCCTTTTTGAAGAGGGAGAGGTGCAGGTATAAAAGAAGTATTAAAACATCTAACTTAGAATTTAGACTCTCCACATAGGAGGAAAAGAGCTGCTAAGAGAATAACATCATTGCAATATTATTTATTATTATATAAAGCTGGATTCCTAAGAAACAACAATACCTAAGTTACTACCTAAAAATCAGCTCCTGTAACCCCCTCAAGAATTCGGTTGGAAATACTACTGTTCTAGTACAGTGCTTCTCAAAATCTGAAGTGCATTCGAATCATCTGGGGGTCTGATGAAAATGAAGATCCTCACTCCATACTTTTGGGGTAGATCCTGATGGGCTCCCAGGCGATGGCCAGGCTGCTGTTCATGGGACTGCACTAAGAGTAGCAAGGTTACTATACACATCACTAGGAAGGAAACACAAGAAGGACATGCTCAAAGGTGTGAGATGAGGGGAAAAAGGAAAGAGATGGAGGCTTCCATATAGGCTTACTCAATCCGCTGCTGGAGTTCCACCCCTCACCATAGGATACAGTGACCACACCACGGAGCGGGGACTGTGCACTGGTCTGAATATTGGCGGAAGAGGGGAGGAAGATGAAGTCCTCTCAGGTTTAGAGTATTTCATCAGCAGAAGAATTAACTGGTCAGCATTAACACGTTATGGCACCTAATCATAGTGATTTGAGGCCAGAAACCATTAAACACACAAATGCATGGGCGCCTGGGTGGCTCAGTCGGTTAAGCGTCTGCCTTCAGCTCAGGTCATGATCCCGGGGTCCTGGGATCAAGTCCCACATCGGGCTCCCTGATCAGCAGGGAGCCTGCTTCTCCCTCTCCCTCTGCTGCTTCCCTTGCTTGTGCTGTCTCTGTCTCTTTCTCTGTCTCTCTCTTTCTGTCAAATAAATAAATAAAATCTTTAAACACACACACACACATAAAATGCACACACTTCAGTATGTCCTTTAAGAGGGGGTGGGTATGATGGTGGGGGGGGTAGGGCGGTTCCTACCTGGCCTGTTCAGCATTTTTCAGCTGGAAATTGCCAAATATCCCCATCAGGTGGCCCTAGTTGTTGGTAATTGTCACTGGATTCTATCCAAGAAGAGCTCTAAAAAGGAACAACCCTGACCTTCTTAAATACAGTTGACCCTTGAACAATATGGGTGTTGGAGGCAGCGACGCCCCATTGAAAATCCACGTGTAACTACTAACTCTCCAAAAACTTGACTAGTAATAGCCTACTGTTGACCAGAAGACTTACTGGTAACACATGCAGTTGATGAACACATATTTTGTATGTTATATTATATACTGTATTCTTGTAATAAAGTAACCTAGAGAAAAGAAAATATTGTTAAGAAAATCTTAAGAAAGAGAAAATTTATTTACAATATTGTATTTATTGAAAAAAAAATCTGCCTATAAATGGACACACTTGAACATGAGTTCAAGCCCATGTTGTTCAAAGGCCAACTGTATATAGTTACCCTAAAAAACTGAGTCTATTTTTGGACTGCCTATGCCTCTCAATTGGATCTTTCTAACCTCTGAGCCTTAGTCTGATTTAATGCATGTTCATTATACAGCCCCACTCAGCCTTCACTCGGAACACATTAACTGAACCTTTACAAGGTATGCTGGGGAGAAGAATCACAGAAGATAGAGGTGACAAAGTTCAGATGGGAAGCTTTCTCAATGTTATTGATAGAGAACAGCAATCACGTCTCCTGGGTCCACACATCTATCAGTGCAGCAGCCAGGCAAACCTAGGTCTGGGACAGTATGCCAAAACGCAGAAAGCAAAACCAATTCAGGCCTCCAGGAGCAGTAACGTTTGGCCACCAACGGGAATCTAATTAGCGACATAATTTCCTCTTCGTGCCCTGGAGTCATGACCCTGGGCATGGCTGAAACCTTGGACAGTCATCACAGACTCCCCTTCCCTAAATTCAAAAGTCATTTGTCAGCTCTCGGCCTGTACCAGGTGATGCCAAAACAAGCCATTTTCATCTCTTCAGGCAAACTGCCAGTCAGCTAAATGTAAAATAATCAGCCAAATGGATGTTTAACTGAACTGACTAGGTGTTTGGTAATTTTTTTTTCCCTTTTCTCTTCTGAATTGACAGGTCAAATCAGTCAGAAGAAACTGCCAGCCCCAGGGAGACAAAGCCTAACTTGTTTTCTATGCCCTTTCCAAGGGAAGGTTAAAATCACCAAACACAAAGCTCAGCGCCATTTTCACTGCATTGCTACAGTCAGACTCAGGAGAGGCAAAGAGAAATTGATATTGTTTAGCAAATAATTCATTAGTTTACTATGCACGAGGAGCTCTCCTAAGCTTTTTACTGATAGTTACTATTTCAATCCTCCTTACAGTCCTTGAGGTACCTTATCAACCCCATTTTACAGATGAACAAACTGATTCACATAGAGGTTAAGTCACTGAGTATGAAGCAGAAAGTCAGTGGGTGCTGGAGCCGGGATCACTCAAGGATACCCTGGCTCCCGGACACTAGTACTACACTCTTTGACCTCAGACCCACTGCAGTCAGATCCCACGTCTAGATGCATGGACTCCCAATTCAGAGGTCTGAAAATACTAATCAGCTGGGAGTCGTGGAGTCCAGCAGTGGCCAAGACAGCGAGATGCGTTTGCAGAAGACATCTGATAGGATTACAGTTGCCCTCCACAAGGATCAACAAGGTCATTATTTATAGAATTAACATAGTTTTGCTGTTCCTCCAGCAGGCCGGGCTAGCTATAATGGGGGAAAATGGGTATGGGATTTCATTCACTCTGTTTGCTTATTTTTTCCTTCCTTCATTCAGAATTTTTGTGAGTGTGACCAGGGTCATTTCGAGCGGACAGGGGTCTGGGTGATCAATGCTCTCATGTTTAAAAGCTGCAGTTGTCACATTTTCTCTACCCATTCATCCATCAAAGGACGTTTATGTTGTTTCCATATCTCGTCTACTGTGAATAATATTTCAAGGAACATGGGTATGCAGATATCTTCGAGATACTGATCTTATTTCCTTTGAATGCATATGCAGAAGTGGGATTGCTGGATCATACCATAGTTTTATTTTTAATTTTTTGAAGAACTGCCATATTGTTTTCCATAATGGCTCTACCAATTTATACTCCCACTAACAGTTCACATGGATTCCCTTTCCTCTACATCCTTGCCAACATTTGTATTTATAATAGCTATCCTAACAGGTGTGAGGTAATATCTTATTGTGGTTTTGATTTGTATTTCCCTGATGATTAGTGATGATTAGTTAAGCACCTTTTCATATACCTAGCCATTTGTATGTCTTCTTCGGAAAAATGTCTATTTGGTGATACACACACACACACATACACATATTGGAATACTGTTCAGCCACAAAAAAAAAAGAAAGAAAGAAATCTGGCCATTTGCAAAAACATGCATGAATGTGGAGGGCTTTATGCTAAGTGAAATAAGCTAGACAGAGACAAAAAAATGCCTGGCATCACTTACATGTGGAATCGAAAAAAAAAAAAAAAATTTTTTTTTTAAGCCAATTTCGTAGAAACAGTATAGAAAGAAACAGAATGGTGGTTGCCAGGACTGGTGGAAAGGAAAATGGGGAGATGTAGGTCAAAGGGTAGAAATTTTCTAGTGGAGGGAGGCAAAGGCAATAAACACAAACATATGTAAATATGTGATGAGTTTTATGGTGGTAAGTGCTAGGGGAAAGTAAAGCAGGTTAAGGGGGACAGGGAACACTGTGGTGGGGTCACTTTTTATCTAGGGTGATCAGGGAAAGTCTCTGAAAAGGTGACATTTAACCTGCAGACCATGAAATCATGAGCCAGAGAGAAGAAGCACCCAAAGATAGAGGATGCAACAAGAAAGAGTGATGCCAGGAGCCACATGAAGGTGATATGGCAAAGAGGATGCAATTATCAATTTTCTTAAATGTTGCTGATATATAGACTAATAATAGATACAGGAGTTGACAATGAAAAGGTAACTAGGGCAGGTCAACTGTATTGAGTTGCTGTAATGGAATGACGAGGATAGAATCTGATGGGAGTGGGTTCAAGAAAGAACAGAGGAGAGGGAGGGAAGATAATGAGTATAAATAATTCACTGAGGTTTGCTGTAAGGGGAGACCTTTGGCTAAAGAGGAATATGAGGTCAAGGAGTGCTTTCTTCTTCTTCTTTCTTTATTAGATGGCACATTACAGCATATTTATATGCTTATATGAACAATTCATCAAAGAGAGAAAAATTAATAGTACAGGAAAGAGACGAAAGGATTGCTGCAACTTTCCCTGAAGTAAAGAAGAGGGTTCGGGATCCTGCGCACAAGGGACGTCGTTGACGTCAAAGGGAAACATGGATATTTCATCCATAGTGATAGGAGGAAATGCAGGGTAACATGGGCTCACACCCAGAGAGGACAGATGTGATTTTCCTTTCTGATTTCTTTTGATATTTCAATAAAACAGAGAGCAAAGGTAATTAGCAAAGGCTTGGCATGGGGTGGGGAGTAAGTGTAGAAGGGTTGAGGAAAGAAAGAATATATCAAATAGTCACCCAGGACAGCAGAAGATTGGTCTGGAGAAGGGCCACAAAGCTACAGCTTATGCACCGAATCCAGCCCTCTGCTTGTTTTCGTAAATACTTTTGTTGGAAGACAGCTACACCCATTTATTTATGTCCTATCTACGGCTGCTATCCTGATCAGATAGCCAAAGTGTGACAGAAACCGTATGGCTCCCAAAGCTTAAAATATTGTCTGTCTGGCCCTCTGTAGAAAACATTTTCTGACCCCTGGTCTAGAACTGAGTTGGATTTTGAAACCGTGTTAAGAGTCACAAGGTTATGGTCACAAATTTGAAGGGAGAGTGGTAAACATGGATGTGACGGTGTGCATATGGGGGGTGGGAGTGGGGAAAGGGAATTCTTTGGATATCTTCGGCTGTTCAGATACATGTATAGAAGAAGAGAGCTGGAATTGACCAGGATGGGTGTTGCATCAGACAAACAGAATAAATGGAAAGAATGGAAGAGAAGACGAGGGGGGATAAAAGCTATGAGTAATGGACCTTGGAATCAATGCTGATTAAGTGAGGTCATGAGGGGAAGAGTGTCAGGAAAATAAAGTATCAAGGGATTCTGTGTCTTAGTGGGCTTCAGGAAATATTAAATTAAAGGGAATGAACACTAACGGCATGAGGAGAAAGAAGATGCTTGAAATTAAAATTATGGAGGGACTGCCATTTTGGAAAATAAGGAAAGGCAACCGAATCAGTTTAGTGAGGTGAGGATAAAATTAAGTAAATTTAATAATGCTCTTCCAAAGGAAAATCACATACAAATGTGAGAGATTATTTCCAGTCTCCTAGATCTGAATTTTGCACATGGTATAGCGTTTCAATTTTGGGAGCACACTTAGGAAGCATGCGCAGTGAAGAACTTCCCTCGTTTGTCTAGTTTCCAAGAGATTAGTGAAATTGCATTAGGAAGAGGGGAAATCAAAAGCAGGTAGGATAAAGTGTATGAGTTTTCAATGTATGTCTTATTAATAACTCCATCTCTCCAGGGAAATGGCTCCAACTGAAAGACACTACCCAGGATTACTGTCCCTGGAATGGTTTAGATGACAGATAGAAAGCAGAAACTGCAGATTTCGTTATTTCCCCACACTGTTGATGAAATGGAGCCCAGGATGAGTTATGTGAGGTTTTTCAGGTCTTTCCAAACTAAACACAGTTTGTCAGTTTTCAAAATCATAAAGAATGACCCATCTTCCTACCTTTACCCCTGACCTCACTCATACCTTTTTCTTTTTTAATTATTGTGTCTCTTGTATCAAACACTTAAATGGGGAGATTGCTGGTCTTAGCTGATTCTGTCTATGCTTGCCATCCTTCCTGATCTACCTTCAAAGTTATGGATGCATTCCAAACTGATTAAATAGGTCACAGCCTTTTGGAGAGGTCAAAGCCAGCTGATTCCAGTCAATTGTATTCCTTCCAATTGACAAAATGATAAATGGAGTTTTTTCTCAGGAGGTCATCTCTACAGTTGGTGATTGATAACTTGATATTATGTCTTTCAAGCCGGAGTAACATCTCACCCGCAGCCAGAGTCCATGAATCTGTCTAGATCTTGGGTTAGCCCATCCACCCACAGTACAAAACACTGCATCTGAGTTTATTTGTAAGTTCAGTTATATATTCAAAGAGATATTTATCAATTTATTTTCTTCAATATTTATAGAGTAAATATATATACCAATCTACTGGTTGTGAGGAAATAGAGATGAAAGAAGCAATCTCTCATCCAAGGACATAACAAGCTAATGGGGGGACAGAAATATATACAATAAATAAATAAAATTAAATGTGATAAGTAATAATACAGAAACAATCAAAAGAAAAATAAAAGAGGGACATCTAACCCAGCCTAGAGCAGGGTTTCTCAACCTCAATACTATTGACATTTGGGGCTAGATAATTCTTTGTTGTGAGGGCTATCTTATGTATTATAGAATGTTTAAGATCATCCCTGATCTCTATCCACTAGATGTCAAAAGCAACCCCTCCAAGCTGTGAGAACCAAAAATGTCTTCAGGCATTAATAACTGTCCCTAAGGGGGAAAGGAGACAAAATCACCCTCATTTGAGAACCACCATGCTACAGCATCAGAAAAAGTTACCTAGAGGGGGTTATACCACAGCTGGATCTTTAAGAATAAGTAGTCATTCTTCGATGAATAGAATGAAAATATAATTTTTTTTAAAGTAAAGGAAGCAGCACATGAAAAGACAGCATATTCAGAGAATCTAAGTACACTGATGTGGCTGTAGTATAGACAAAGAACGGCATAGAAGGGTAGACTGCAAAGACAGACTGGACCCAGATTAATCAAAACATTCATAATTGGGATATATTTTGGCAGTTCCAAAATAAGGCATATTATCAGAATTACCTATCTGATTTCAGTTTTACTGAATCAGAATCTCTGACAGTAGGACCCAGGAATGCATATATTTTAAAAGCTCTTAGTCAGTTTAAGGAGTTATCAGAACCTTGTTACTCAAAGATTGGATACTTGATAGAAATGCTGGATCTCACAGCAAACCTGTAGAATCAGAATTTGTAATTTCACAAAATCCCCAAATGATCCCTATACATGTTAAAACTAAGAAGTACTCCTCTAGTCTATAGGAAGTCTTTAAGAACACATAAGTGTATAAAATTAAAGACCAAAAATATACAGGTTTGTTCAGCACTGTTAGTTAAAAAACAAGAGAAATGCATATGAAAACATGCACGTTTGGGTCGCTCTTTTCAAATCTGTCCCACCCGGTACACTGGATATTTACCAGTAATATAAAATATGACCAGCTTTCATAAAATCATTTGGGAAAGCAAGGGACAGGTAAACGTTACCACTGATCATAAAATAACCTCTTATGACCCAAAATCCAATCCTGACATAAATCTGCATCTCCCAGGATCAAAAAACAATCTCAACATTTTAAAGCCAATGAAAGGCACAGTAAAATTTACTCAGTTCTGGTATAACGAAAGGAAATAGATATTACTTTTGAGAGCATTTCACATTTGTCATTCCAGATTCACACGCTTTAATTCCAGGCTAAACTGGAAATTTAACCTACCTAAGGGTAATGGAGCAATAGCTGACTCTAAAAACTAATCACCATCATCATCATCACCATCATCATCATCATCACCACCACCACCATTTGGAGAGCATTTGCAAATCGCCAGCATTGTGCTAATGTTTCATATAAGCACCAGTTTGTCACAGGAATTATTACTCCATTTCACAGATGAAAACACTGACATGGTGAATGGAAACGTCCATGGTCACATCGCTAATAAGCAGTAGAGTCTGAATACAATCCCCTATCATCTGACTTCCCTGCCTTGCTTCTGACCATTCTAATTGAAACCTAACTATTAGAAGATGCGTGCGCAAGCCCCAGCCATGCCACCCTGCAGGCTTAATCATAAAATGTCTGAGTCAATTTTTCTATCTGCAAGTCAAAACCAGAAATATCTAATCTACCAAGTTTTTAATGATTAGCTGAAATCGAGTCTGAGAAAATAAAGCATTGTACGATGCAAATCACAGTAAGCAATCAACAGAGAGCTGTTATTCTGACTTTGCATAGCTGTCTCTGAATAATTGTAATTATCCTATAAAATTATGTTTCTATCAGGGGCGCCTGGGTGGCTCAGTTGTTAAGCATCTGCCTTCGGCTCAGGGCGTGATTCCCAGAGTGCTGGGATCGAGCCCCACATCAGGCTCATCCGCTGGGAGCCTGCTTCTTCCTCTCCTACTCCCCCTGCTTGTGTTCCCTCTCTCGCTGGCTGTCTCTCTCTCTGTCAAATAAATAAATAAAATCTTTAAAAAAGAATTATGTTTCTATCAAATGCATGCTTCTTAAGAGTAGGAACCTCTCTATGGTATCTCTGGAGTGTGTGGTCAGGTAGACAGGTTAGACACCTACTGAGGGATTCTGGCTGAAAGTAATGAAAGACAATTACCCGTGAAAATAGAAAAAGACACTGTGATGGTTTGGAAAAAGCACTGGATGAGGAGAAAGCAAATCTAACTTTTTCTCCAACTCTTGCTCTGATAAACTGTATGGCACTAGACAGTCATTCCTCCACTCGGAGACCCCACACTGTCATCAGCAATATGGTCACATTGGGCTATGAGACTACTAAGCTCTCTTTTAGCTCCGAGATCTGTGCTTAGGCGTCAAAACTGATGTGCTCAGAGACCCTGAGATGAATTATACCACTATTACAAAAACCCTTCTGGACAATGGATTTGAAATTATATAATGTCAGGGTCTAGAAGTTTGACAGTCAACTCCAAGGGAAAAAGAATCTAGTCAGGTTCTGTTTTATCCTGTGATATATACGTGGATTTTATCTACTCATTTCTGAAAAGCAGTGAAAAGGACAGATGAGGTTCCTGCCTTCATGGAGCATACAACTTAATGGAGGAGACAGAAGAAATAAACAATGAAATAACCGCGTTGTGATACGTTCTATGAGGAAAACAGGGTGCTGAAGTCAGGGATCACAGAGTCCTGGTGAAGGAGAAGCTTGGGCAGGAGAAGGATCAGGGACCTCCATTTTGAGTTGTTGATATCCCACTGGAGGGTAAGAAGACCAGGGGAAGAGAATCTCAAGCAAGGAAAATAGCCAACACTAAAATCATGACATTAGAAAGAAGTCACATGTTGGAGGACCAAAAAGAACACAGCACTGTTGGTGCTAAGGAGTGAGATGAAGAGAGGCACAAAATGAGGCTGGTGGGAGCAATGACCTTGGAGTCCCCGGCTAAAGGATTATTATTTAACTTCACTGACCCCTGTTTTTAAACAAAGTTTATAGCAAAAATTAACCAAGTTCTTAGTGTTTGCCAGGTGCTGTCCTAATTGCCTTTCATGTGTTAATTTATTTAATCTTCACAACAATCCTATGAGGTGGGAACTGAGATTACTCACGATGAGGAACCTGGACCAAGAGAGGTTAACGAACTTGCTGAGATCACACAGCAGGGACCTCTCTGAGCCAAGACTCATTCCTAGGCAGCCTGCTGCAGAGCCTGTGCTCTTGCCGAATGCGCACTGGGGTGTTTTGTAACTTGGAGGTTCCAGGGGCTTGATTTGTGTAGACTGAAAACATTCCAGAACCGAGTTTCATTTCTCCTTTCCCTACCTTGTGAAGAAGCACTGCTTGACATGATACAACAGGACATGGAGTGTTTGTGAATGCCATGAGCCCAACTCCTTCAAAATGAAAAGTGCACCCCTTAAAAGAACAGACTAGTAAGCAAGAGGGTGGCTGCTATTTGAAAGATTATTTTTTCAAACATAGTTCATGACACATTTAGCTTGTGTCTTCAGACTCAGTTAGTGAAATTAGCCTCAGTATAAGCTTGATTGATATTATTCTGGACCAGTGTTTTTGTTTTGTTTCTTTTTTTGTTTTTCAGTTAAAACAACTGAATCAGATCTGCTGGCAGAGTTGCTGAGAGTTCTTTGTGCCTCAACAGGCACACCTATGAGATGGAGATTATGTATCTATGTATAAAAATAAATAGTTCAGATAGATGGGTAGTCAGATAAAATAGATGATAGATAGACAGGGATAGGTATGATAAGAGAAGGTACCCAAGACGCTGCTATTATTAATATGCTAAGCAAGCAATAATGGCAATTTACATATATATTGAGTGTCCTGTGTGTAAGCTGTGTTCCAACCACTTTTTATGAATTCTTTTAATCGTTTCAACAATTCCATAAGTTATGTATAATTATCTCCATTTTACAAATGAGGACACTGAGGCACAGAGAGATTGTAACTCCTTCAAGGTCATAGAGTTAGCAAGTAGTGGTGTCACTATTCACAGCCACCAAATCCATTTTCAGAGTCTGTTCTCCTAACCACTACCTGTACTGTCCCTCACTGTCAATTATATCTTAATTAGCCCTCCTTTACTACTGTCGGGAAAGACTCTTACGCTTTTCCTAACGTCACTATACACGGCATAGCAACACTGAATAATATTTCTGATAGCTGTCAAAAACAGTAACTAATTAAAATGGAAGAATATGTCAGTTTCTTCTTTGCAGGGGAAATCCTTAAAATAACATTTATCTCACCTCTCTGGCTTTGTGCTTAAAGAGGCAGGCCGAGACTTCTGGGAAGAAGTCAGCCTTTTCTACGGTTTCTACGCTATCCTAAGGTAGGTGCTCATATCCTGTCCTATGTTCCCCTGAGACTTTCTCTCTCCTGTTCCCACAGCCCTATCTAGTGTCACTGAATGGGCATCTAAGAGCCTTGCCAACCTACCCAGCCCATATCTGCTCCTGAGTTGCTTCCAGCACATCCCACCACAGAGTGGCCAAACTTCCACAGCAGGTGTGTGTCCACAGAGAGAACTTAACCCACTGGGACCCAGCTGTGTTAACAACACACCCTTTTTGTTTTGATAGCACCCAAAGCATGCTCACTACCGAACAATTATATCACAAAGATTACCGTGCTTCATGATTATACCTCTTTCTTGCACTATTGTATAAGCGATTGAGGGTAGCGCTGTCTCTTATTTGTTTCAGAAAACGTCTGAATTGTTTTCTCTGTAAGAAAGATGTAATTAAAGATATTGTTAAGGACTTCTCTTATTATTTTTGTGTCATCTCATATGAAAAATGCTTTTTTTTGATTGCTGGAGAAAGCTTCAATTGTATGTTTTCTTTTGGAAAAAAATCAAAACTAGTATAACTGGCTATCTTTGTGAATGCATCCTATGTTTTTTGGTCACTGGAAAACTGAAGGTCAATTCTTTCTATCTAGCTATCCATCCATCTATCCGTCCGTCCATCTGTCCATCCATCCATCCATCCATCCATCCATCCATCCATCCATCCATCCATCATCAATCTAATCTAGGAAAGAACCATTTCACTAAACATTTAGTGAATGAAAGAAGGAAGAAAGGAAGGAACTGATACCATAGCTATGGACTAAAGTCCCTCACTAAGTATCTTGAAATGGAATGTCAGAGATGAGTAAGAAAGGGACTGAATGAGAGGATATGTTTCTCTTGACATACCCATCTATATAATTGGAAGAAAAACTCAATTTTTATATCAATAATTTCCTACATATTCATATTTTTGGTAAAAACAAAATCAGGCTAGATATAGAGATAAAGAAATGCACACAGCTTTGGCAAACAATATAGCCAAGAGAATACATCAGTCACAGCTACAGTAGCTATACAACATTTTTTGGTAAAAAGTCTGGCTATACCTATACTCCAAACATAAAACTTGCTATGACAGACACCCGCTGAAATATGTTCCCTTCCTGCTATTCTCTCTGTAGTGACTCTTTTACCTAATACTGGTCCTTGGGGAAATAGCTTCTTTCCAACTTTATTAATTTGATTTGAGTACATCCTACCCACTACCCATAAGCACCCTCCACTCCTGAGCAGAAAATTTGCCCCGGACTTAATGAATCATAATAGCCCATTTCACTAGCCCCATGTTTGATCCAGGAGGGCAAATGAACTATGTTGAGCCAATGAGTCTTTCGCTTGGGTTATTCAGTTTGGGGCTGGAAGTAAGAAGATCACAAAATACGATAAGGTAAACTACAAGCTGCTTATCATCACCTTCTCCACTATGCAGAGCAGAGTGACAAGCACAGGGTTGGAGAAAGAGCAAAGAAAAAGGAGTAGGAGGGGGACAAGAAGGGGAAAAGCAGAAAGACATAGAGTAAGGACTTCCCTGGGATCATTTGTCCCTTTCATGCTTAAAGTCAGCTCCACCTCTGGACTCAGACTGAGCTAGTATTCCCACACTTAGTATTCCTACAAGTGTTCTAACAAAGGGAGTTCCCCTAGCATTCTTTCTCCAGCCACGGTAAGCTATTAAACTACTTGCTAATCGGGTTAGAATGGATTTTTTCATACCTTCCTCTGCTTTTTGCACATATACCCTCTATTCCAGTTACTTACTGCTGTATAGCAAACTACTCCAAAACTTAGTGGCTTAAAACAATCTTTTATTTTGCTGTTATTATTGAGAATCAGGAATTTAGAAAGGGCTTGGCTTCATGTGGCTTTGGGGAAGGTGTCTGGGCTAGAAGACATACTCCTAAGATGGTCTCTTCATGTGCACATCTGGTACCTTGGCATGTGGTTCCCTGGCTTCCCATTCTCAGTGACATCCCACCCTCTAATGTCTCCCTGGGGCTCAGGTTTCTCGCCATATGGGTGCTTCAAGTAGGTGCTCTTCTGAGATGGGTTACCAGAGGGAACACCCTAAAAGCAAGAGTTCTGAAGGGGCCCAGATGGAAGTGTAAGGTTTCTTAAAATCTATCCTCAGAAGTTACACAGCACCAATTCTGCCACAGTTGCCTGACCAACAGTGAGCCAGCCCAGATGCAAGGATTGGGCAGTGCACAAAGGCAGGAATACCGCAAGGATTATTACCCACCTCCCTTATCTGTCTGGAATTGGATGTCCTTGCTGTCCTGGTTACTCCTACACATCCCTGGGTTCTTAGCTCAAATACTCCCTTCTCTGAGAAACCTTTTTTCACATGTACATGCTTCTGTCATAGTGTGCGTTACATCCCCTTGTAGTATGATTCATAAGTTTGTCTCTATAGCAGACTCTGAACACCTTGAGGGGGTCAAAGATGTCTTAATTCATCATTATATCTGAGACCTTAACTTATCGCTGGTGCTCAATAAATGTTGGCTGGGTGAGCAAGCGTATATATGTCAACACATTTACTCCTTAAGTTGAGAAAAATTGCAGTAGATGGATTCAAGTGGAATTCTTGCTCCCAGAGAAGTTTCTGGGTCAGGACTACGTCAGCTTGTGGACTCTTTCCCCCCATGATATAGTCACACATGATGTCAACTAATATCAGGTTATAAAAAATTGACTCAGCTCAAAGTAGCCAAACAACTGATGTCAAAGTGTTTCAGGATCCTGTCCGCTCAGTGAGCCCTGTCTTTCTCAGACACTTTAAGAAAACTTGTGAAGTCATACATTTATCTAGACAGGTCCACAAAAAATGTAGCACAGGACAAAATGCAGCTGGGATTTAGTCAGAGGAAAATTATTTTCCATGATTTCTCTAATTTGATATTTCATAATACTTAATAATTCTCCATTTGACTATGAGCTATGAAGGTATTGCCTTTATAAGGATGCATTACTCAGCCTTCTGCAGATGAGAAGATATGAAGGGACACAAGCAAAAATATAGACACTTGCATTTAAGTTAATAACCATTAGAGTGAGGTGCTCATCCCAATCATTGCAACAGAAAATTAGATTATCCTAAGCTTCCTTTCTTTCCCCTTACTGTTTAAACCTAAAAAAAATCACAGGAATTTGCGTGTGTGCGTGTGCGTGTGTGTGTGATAAGAACACTTCACATGAAATCTACTCTCTTAACAAATTCTGAAGTACACAATGCCAGATTGTTAACTAGGTGCAGTATGTTTCACCAGAAATCTCCAGAACTAATTCATCTAGCATTACTGAAACTTAATACCCACTGAGCAACAACTCATTAAAAAAAAAGATGAAAACAAAAAACAAAGGGATACAAGAACATTCTGGAAGGTGCTGGATATGTATCTTATTTTGATTGTGGTCATGATATCAGAGGTGCTTGCATATGTCCAAACTCCTCAAATTATATATATTAAATATATGCAGTTCTTTGTATATCAATTATACCTTGATAAAGCTGTTTTAAAAAAAAATCAGTTAAAAATTATTTTCTTTTTCTACTGTTTTACTTTCTGTTTCTTTTCTTTTTTTTTTTTTTTTTAAGATTTTATTTATTCATTTGACAGAGAGAGAGCACAAGCAGGGGCAGCAGCAAGCAGAGGTAGAGGGAGAAGCCGCGGAGCAGGGAGCCTGACGCAGGGCTCGATCCCAGGAGCCCAGGATCATAACCCAAGCCAAAAGGCAGACATCCAACCGAGGCACCCAGGGGCCCCTACTTTTTGTTTCTATAAAGAAAAAGAAGGGACACACCTGAAGGAGTAACCAAGAAGATCAATGAAAGGAAAAAAACACAGAAGATAACTGAATGCTGAAATCAGTTAAAAAAAAAAAAAAAAAGAAAGAAAGAAAAGAAAAACAAAACAAAAACCCCAAATCCTTAGAGAGAAACAAGGGAAAAGAAAGCTTAATTTGGGATATTGCACGTGTTGAATGAAGACCCCCACAGCTCTTTGGAAAAATTCTGTGACAGAATTTTTTTAATTGTGGTTTGACCCACCCTGCCATTTAAGTAAGTGTTAACCTCCAGGTACAGTTCAGCAAGACGTGAGAAATAGTAAGATGAGGAGATGAAGCCACAAAAGTATTTAGAGAAAAGCAAAAATGCAATTAAACAGAAAGCTAGAAGTGTATGATAGAGAACTGGTGTGCTTAATGAAGCTACTTGATAATTGCCAAGATGTTCCAGGCACAAAGTGAGACACAGAGTGTAAACTATTTGGATGTTTACTAATTTGGCTCACATGGCAGGCAGGAAACTGTGTGTTCCTGCACCTACTGACTCTGAAACCATACTGATGTCACTTCCCAGAGAGTTGTTGTCAGCACCTTTCATCAAAGGCTTTCCTTGAACACTAGAAATGGGTCACATGTGTCCAAAATTTGTGAAAATTATAAACCAGAATTTGGATCCCCCAGGAGTGTGGCTATAGACCGGGAGACACCAAACACCAGGACCAGACTGTAAATATTAGAGACTCTGCAGGCCATACAGTCTCTGTCACAATTGCTTAACTTTGTCTTGTTGCGTGGAAGCAGATAAATACAATATGTACACAAATGGGTATATCTTGTGTTCCAATAAAGTTTATGAATGATGATGGAATTTTGAATTTCCTCTCATTTTCATATGTCACAAAAATTTATTTTTATTTTTTTAGTAATCGAAAAATGTAAAAATATTCTTAGCTTGCAGGCCATACAAAAATGGATGGCAGACTGGATTTGGTGCACTGTAGTCTGGTAACCTCTCATAAAAACTAACTCTACTTAGTGACAGAATAAAGGGATTGATTCTTCCTGCATGTATCCATATTCAAAGGTGTCAGCTTAGAGTTAGTTTATCTTGCCTGTAAGTCAGATTGGTCTGGACTACTATTCCTCAAGGAAAGCACAAGGCCAAAGTCATCTCTCTCCCTCTTCCTCCTTCTTTGTGCATATGAGTCTTTGTCTCTCTCTGAGGTCAGTCTCTATTCTATCTTTATATCTCTCTATAACCCCACCCCCCTCCCCCACACCATTTATCATCTCTTTCATTTCCACTCATCCCTCAGTTCCAACCAGTGATAACATAGTACAATTGAACAATATCTTGTAGACCTACATTTGCTAACATTTTTAAACGGTCAGAAAAATTTTAAAGGAATAATACTTTGTGTCATGGGAAAATTATATTAAATTCAAATTTCTGTGACCATCAGTAACATGTTTACTGTAACATGTAACATCTGGAAGTTACATTATAATGAATACGTTTTTATATAGAGTAAAAGAAAAAAGAGTTCTAAGAACTGGATAGTCCTGAGTTCAAGTTCAAGCCACATGAAATAAGGTAGTATACATAAATAATCAGTGCTAAGCAACACAACTAAATTTCAAAGCAATTTAAAAACACTTTTTAAGGAACATGAATTAAGTCCTATTTTAACTAAATCACTCAGCCAGCATTTAGGCCTGGTAATTGACACTGCTGAGATTCAAACTCAAGTTGGATTCTGGAAACTTTCTTCCCCTAGCAATGATGCACTGTAGTTCTCTATCAAGCCATTTTTTCTTGTGTAGGCAGTTCTAGAAATAATCACAGTAGAGAATGATTTCCTCATGGAGTAAAATCTCAGAAGAGGAAACTAGGTCTCAAAGACCTAAAATGAATTTCAGAACAATCCTCACAGCTTTCCCATGTACTGCCACAGGGAGTCTAAATGGGTATGAATGAAAAGAAGTATAATAATTACTTGGAGTTTTTTAAATCAGAAAAAAGGTAATGGTCAAGAAACAGTTTTAGGAAATGGACAAGACAGAAACCACAATATGAATGAGAGGACGAAGTCCTGGCTCTGAAGAGTCCAGGGAGCTGTGACAGTGGCGAGGGGGTCTTCTTGGCTCCTTTCAGTGGAGGCAACACCCCTTCCTCCATAGAGACCTTTATTACTGATCTTAGAAAAGCGAATAAATGAAATATCAAAAATCACAGAGCAAAATATAAAAACCTAAAAAACTGAAGACAATGAGGGGAAATTCAGTCTAGATCACTGTGGTAGACACAGAGATCGTCCACCTAGATCTTCAACTGCTCCAGCTATAAGCCCCTTCAGGATTTGCTACAGCTGCAGAGATCTAGGGCCAACCCTCCTTAGGGTTGTCCATATCAAATGACTGACCAGTACTTTGGTATTAAGGCCCAACCATTCTGGCCCAACTCTGGACAACTCTGATGGCCTGTGTTTGTTCCAGAGCTCCTTGCTAGGTTGGGAGAGGCTTTGTCAAGCCTTTCACATAATTCAATGTCGCCTTTGACCCAATTTTGTTTTCCTCCCTTCTCTTCCAAAGGAGTTGACTCCTAATAAATATCCTGCAGGCTACACCCCATCTTAGCATCTACGTCCAGTCATGCCAACCACCAAGAACTGAAACTGAAAGTGGTCTGAGAAAGCAAGTACGAGGAGGGGTTCTGGAGAGGGATCACTTGATGCCCAGCTGGCAAGGAGGACAGTCTCCCTGTGGCAGGTGGAACATCATCAGACCCTGTCACCCAAAGAGAGCACACTTTCTTCAAGGAGACACAGCAAAGGTCCTATGGAACCACTGGCTACAACAGGTGCCTCGGCACAATGGGACCAGGAGCAAAGGAAAGGAATCACCATCTTGGCAGAAGTAACTGACTGATTATCAAAGAGAGGTTAGACAGCTGTCACAAAGTGGCCACCAGGTACCCCTCCGGGGGAATTTTTTTTTTTTTTTTTGACAGAGAGAGAGACAGCCAGCGAGAGAGGGAACACAAGCAGGGGGAGTGGGAGAGGGAGTGGGAGAGGAAGAAGCAGGCTCCCAGCGGAGGAGTCTGATGTGGGGCTCAATCCCAGAACACCGGGATCATGCCCTGAGCCAAAGGCAGACGCTTAACGACTGAGCCACCCAAGCTCCCCCAGGGAATATTTGTTTTAATAAGTCTGTTGGGGTTAATGTAGAGCATGAAATCAGCCATAATACCTGGCTTGCTAAAATGTAATGTGGAGGCCGCTGAGGGCAGGGAAGGTTTCAGAGGAGGCTGTAGGCCTTTGGAATGCCAAGGCCTGTGTGACCACTCTGCCATCAGAATGCTGCAGGGAGTTGCCTTTCCGAAGCTTTCCCAGCCCAAACAGCGGCCCTGTGATCTAAGAGATGCAGGCATTGTCCCTTACGCTCTGCTCAGCAGAACTCGAAGAACATGCAAATTAGCATATTGTATCTTTCCTGTAAACAGATCCTCCCAGTTTCAGGAAGAACCCTCTTCATACATCATGTACTTGAGGAACAGTGATAAAGGATTTGCGATTATCTGGAAGGACCAATAAAAGCGAGCAATGAAGAGCAAAGGGTCTTCCCCTCTGAGCGCTGACCCCCTTGCCTTCTCCTCTCTTCCACAACAAAGTTTGGAGCAACGTTTCATCCTTTGGTACAGGGATTGCTGGTCATTCCCTGCACAAGTCAAGATGTTCCAAAGCACAAATAGAGAATTCCAAAATTGTATCTTACACGTATTTGAGCACTCATTCTTCAATTTGTTAAATTCCTACTTTGATTTTGTTGTGATTAATGTCATTGACTTCTCATTTGCAAGCTTTGTTTTCCATAATTATAATTAAATGAAAGTGTCAAAATCTGAAGTTTCACGGATTCCATTCATTGAATATTTGGTTAAAGTATTCCAACGGATGCTGTTTTTCAAAAAAAGCAACCAGAATTAAGGAGATTCAGTTACAGTAAATACGTTTCAATGCAACAAATTTCAATGTAGGTCACATGTGATGACTTTTAAAGTAATAGTTCTAAGGCTCAAAGTTTCTAAAATCTAACTGATGATGGGTAACAATGAAAAGCGTGCACACTGCTGAAGAATATTTAAATTTATTTGTGATTGTGATTAAATGTAACAAAAAATTTACTATCTTAACCTTGGTGGGTGTACAGTTGACTAGCGTGAAGTACATTCACAATGCTATGCAACAACTTAGAGAACTCTTTCATCTTACAAAATTAAAAGTTAATACCCATTGAATAACCTCCCCTTCTCCCCAGTCCCTGGCAACCACCGTCCTACTTTCTGTCTCTATTAATTTGACTATTCCAGGTAGCGCATGTAAGTGGAATCACACAGTATGTGTCTTCCTATGGCTGGCTTATTTTACTTCGCATAGTGTCCTCAAGGTTCATACGTGCTAAAGCATGTATCAGAATTTCCTTCCTTTTAAAGCTGAATAATATTCCATTATATGTATCTACTGTTAACCTTAAATATAAAACTGTCCGTTATTCTACCAGAAAAAAAAAAAATGGGTTTATTTGAGAACAGCAGAGAAGTGCAATTTGGGGCAAGCAAGCTATGGCAAAATCATAGGCAAGTCCAACAAACAAAGGAGAGAAAGATTATTTTTTAGGGAGAAATAAGAGAAAGTTGGGAGGGATTGTTTTGAATGAAAGCCCACTGGAGTTCAGGCTGATGACAGTTTCTCACTGGCTAGGGGTAGCTGACTCCTTGTAAGAGATATAATATACATCTTTCCCTGCTGAGGTCTGTACTTGATGATTCCTTCCTGTTTGATGATTGTTCTGGTGGGGTCTGTAACTGACAAGTCTTCCTGTAACTGATGTCAATGGTATGGCTCCTCCTAGCCTCCCAACTCCACTTCAGTAAGGTTTCCCTTTATTAATTTTCACAATACCACTAACAAAGACTCTCGCCTTCACCTAACTTTACTCAGGCTCCTTGGAGCCCTCTTCTCAAGTAGGCTTCAACCTTGGCCTCTGTCCTTGCTGAGGCTGCACAGCCCAGTCTTAGCAAGAATCCTGCTAAGCCAATATGGAGATAATATTCAACTCTTAATATCTGATCACTCTTGATATCTGGTTAAGTTCCTCATCCCCCACCCTGATATGTTAGCCTGCTTTCAGCATGAATCCTACTAAGTCTTAAGTTGGTTTAGCAAGAATACCCTCCTTTGATGCCTCCTCTTTCATAATTCACTGCCTACCTCACTCTGCTCATTGACAATAAATCCCCACTTGTCTTTATATTCCTGATTTCTTTCTCTATTGAAATACCCCTATTTCAACAGTCTTGAATTTAAGTCTCCATTACTGTTTCAACAAGTGTCAGAATAATTTTATCTTTAATATCACATTTTGTTTATCCACTCATCAGATGGACACTTGGGTTGCTTCTACCTTTTGACTGTTGCAAATAGCACTGCTATAAACATGAATGGACAAATATCTCTAAGACCTTGCTTTCAATTCTTAAGTATACCCACAAGTGGAATTGGATGACTGCCTGGTAATTTTTTATTCAGTTTTGTGAAAAAAACCCATACTATTTTCTAGAGTGACTACATAATTTTACATTCTGACCAAAAGTGCACAAGGGTGTCAATTTCTCCACATCTTTGCCAACATTTGTTACTTTCTGTTTTGTTTTGTTTTTTATTTGTTTCTTTGATTTTCAGAGCAGCCATCCTAATGGCTATGAGGTAGTAACTCTTTGTGGTTTGATTTATGTTTCCATAGAGTAGTGATGTTGATTATTTTGTCATGTCTTTTGTGGCCATTTGCTATCTTCTTTGGAAAAACGTGTTCAAGTCCTTTATACATTTTTTAATTGGGTTGTTTGCTTTTGATGTTGAGTTGTAGGAGTCCACTACATATTCTGGAACTTAACCCCTTATCAGATACATAATTTGTAAATATTTTCTCCCATTCCAGAGGCTACCTGCTCTATAGATTTTGTACTTTGATGCACACAAGTTTTTAACATTGACGTAGGTCAATGTATCTATTTTCACTTTTGTTGCTTGTGCTTTTGGTGTTATATCCAATAAATCATTGCCAAAACCAATGTCATGAAGTTTTTTCCCTGTGTTTCCTTCTAAGAGTTTGGTAGTGTAAGCTTTTATGTTCAGGTCTTTAATCCATTTTCAGTTAATTTTTGCATATGGTGCTTGGTAACGGTGCAACTTCATTCTTTTACAAGTAGATATTCAGTTTTCTTAGCACCATTTGTTGAAGGGATTGTTCTGTCCCCATTGAATAGTTTTATCATGTTTGTTGAAGATCATTCGACCATATATATGAGGGCTTATTTCTGGGCTTTCTATTCTATTCCATTGGTCTATATGTATGGTTTTTACCACTAACCATGCTATTTTGATTACTTTAGCTTGGTAATAATTTTTGAATTAAGAAGTGTAAGACCATCAACTTTATATTTTTTCAAGATTGTTTTGGCCTTTTGGGATCCCTTGAAGTTCCATATGAATTTTAAGGTAGATTCTGCAATCCCATTTGCAAAAAAAAAAAAAAAGTTAATGGGAATTTGATAGGGATTACAATAAATCTGCAAATTGTTTTGGGTGGTAAAGACACCTTAACAATATTAAGTCTCCCAATCCACCAGCACAGGATGTTTTTCCATTTATTTGTGTCTTCTTTAACTTAGTTAATATTTTGTGGTTTTCTGTATATGTATCTTTTGCCTTGTTGGTTAAGTTTACTCCTAGGTATTTTATTCCTTTTGATGCTTTGTAAATGAAAGTGTTTTTTTAATTTACTTTTCAGATTGTTCACTGTTAGTGAATAGTATGGTATACAGTATAAAGAAATGCAACTGACTTTGTGTATTGATTTTTTAATCCTACAACTTTGCTGAATTCTTTTATTAGTTCTAACAGGTTGTGGGGTTTTTTTTTTTGTTTGTTTTTTGCTTATTTGTTTTTGTATGTGTGGAATCTCTAGGGATTCCAACATATAAGATCATGTTGCTGCAAACAAATAATATTACTTTTTCCATTCCAATTTGGATTCATTTTTATTTCTTTGTTTTGCCTAATTGCTCTTTCCAGGATGTCCAGTACTATGTTGAAGAGAGTGGCAAAAGCAGACATCCTTGTCTTTTCCTGATCTTGAAGGAAGAACTTTCAGTCTTTCACCATTGAGTGTGATGTTAGCTGTGGGTTCTCATACATGGCCTTTATTCTCTTGAGGTAGTTTCCTTCTATGCCTAATTTGTTGAGTTTTTATAAAAGGTGTTGACTTTCACCAAATGCTTTTTCTGCATCAAATGAGATGATCATGTAGGCGGTTTTATCCCCCTTCCTTCAGTTAATGTGGTATATTACATTGATTGATTCCACTCTTTTCTTTCTGTCCCAAGGGAGGAGCTGGGAAATGGGTGCCATATTAGTTTCCCCTCCAATACTACTTATTAGGTTTCCCCAACCCAAACTCAAACATAGAAAGCCAGAAGGGTACTCCACTGAGAGATTGGTGTGCTTGTCAGAAGGGATACCGACATCAGGCTTTAATTATTAGCTAAGCTATAGAATTTCAAAGACCCATCCTATTCTGTTACTGGGTCAGAACATATTGAATGGGTTTTTTGCAAAATTTGACTAGCATCTTCAGTAAGGCAAAGGGATTTGGTGTTGGACACTCTCTTTGGAAAGCTTACATCTAAATCTGGCTGGAGCTGCTTAGAAATGCACTACAAAAAGCAAAGAGATTGAAGTCTTAACGTAGGCTTGACTAGACTTTTAAAAATATCTAGAAATGAAACTCTGTTTATATGTGAAAATGCCTGGAAAAGCTTTAGGTCAGTTCAAAAACAGATCCCCGACTTACAATGGTTCGACTTAAGATTTGACTTTACGATGGTATGCAATATGCATTCAGTAGAAACCATACTTCAAATTTTGACCTTTAATCTCTTCCCAGGGTAACAATATGCAGTACATACTCTATTGTGATGCTGGGCAGATGCAGTGATCCACAGCTCCCAGTCATGCAGCAATCATAAAGGTAAGCAACCAACATACTGATAACCATTATGTTCCCATACAACCACTGTGTTTTTCACTTTCATTGCAGTAGTCAATAAATTACATGAGACACTGAACACTATTATCAAATAGGCTTTGTGTTTTTAGATACTTTTGCCCAACTGTAGGCTAATGTTAAGTGTGCTGACCACATTTAAGATAGACTAGGCTAAGGTATGATGTTTGGTAGGCTGGTTTACTTGGTGAATTTTCTACTTACGATAGTTTCAATTTATGATGGGTTTATTGGGGGGTATGATGGGTTTATTGGGAGGTAACCCCACTGTAAGTCGAGGAAGATCTGTATTGGGCTGGGAAGGGGAGGGATGATGTAGCAAAGTGAGTGACAGGGAAGAAGTAAATTGATTTCTGTTTGTACTCCTAAGTCCAGCACTTCTAGAGTACTAGAGGTAGAGGTGTAAATACACTGAAAGATAACCAGGATGCACCCTCAACATTTTAAAAAAGGAGAGTTCATTTCATTTTGAAATTGTCATAGACAGCTTTGTGAAGGACGTAAGATTTTGGGATGTGGAGGTGGAGTGGGGCAGGGGCAACATTACAGATAAGGATAAATTAGAACAGTGAAAGGAAGAATGTTTAAGATTTTCCAAAGGAAAGTTAAGTACCTAGTGTGATGGACAGAGAAGCATTACATAGAATATAACATATTGAGAGACCTGGAAAAGTAGATTGGTGTATGATACTGAAGGTCTTCAGTTGAAGAGACTAGAATTTTGCTGGGGAGGGAGGCGGGGGTTAGGAGGAATAGCAGTGAAGTGTAATTCCCTGAACAGAACATGAGATGATCAAAGTAATGTTTTGGGATGTGTAATCTGACACGATGGAAGCCAAAGGGGGAAATGTGTCAGGAAACAACTTTAAGATTTCAGCTACATCACCTGCTCCCTCATCTTTGGGGTTTTCTTAAGCATTTCTCATGCAAAGATAACTTTACACCAAACTTGTTCATTTTTAGCCTACAGAAAAATGCATTAACCGTAAACCCAGAATTAGAACCCTGGTCATGTGACTCCCAAAACGCACATTATTGGCCACGATACAGTCAGTTCACAACCAGATCTATTATGAATACTCTTAAATCACTACCATTCCCCTTGTGATAGTGGGAAGAGGGGAGGATTCTGTAAATCATTAGGGACTTACTTTGTTTCACTTTATTTTCTGCTTTCATCTTACGATAATACTAACGTGATCTTTTTTTTTCAGTTATTTTTATTTTTATTTATTTTTTTATTATGTTAGTCACCATACAGTACATCCCCAGTTTTTGATGTAAAGTTCCATGATTCATTACTTGCGCATAATACCCAGTGCCCCATACAATACGTGCCCTCCTTAATACCCATTACCAGCCTATCCCATTTCGGGGGGGGGGGATGGGATAACATGATCTTAACTTAAGAAAATACTGCTGACTCATCAGGAGTCCAAGAAATTAATCTGCACAAATCTAAAGCAATCCAAAGTGAGAACCAGAATTTATATTGGTTCCCAAGCTAGAGCTATCTTTGATCATTTTATTCTTGTTTCTTAAGTGCTCTGTGTTTACTCTTCAGTGAGAAGTCCTCACAGAATACACTACATATATTTTGAGTATTGTCTTAACTAGGGTCCTTTGCCTTCACAGAATAAAATCGGCCATTCCAAGTACCATGAGCCCAAGAGTCAGGTTTCCATTTTATCTTTTTGTAAAACATAATGCTTTAAACTACGAAAACATGTATGAATGTACCACTGGAAGTGGGGGCCTTGCTGGGTCTCTTTGGACCATCCTCAGGTCAGGCTTATAAGCATCTATTGCTCATAAAGAGAGTGACTAGTCTTTTATTTTTTTCCCCATGTTAATCTTGCTTTAATGGCAACTGTCTTTACAGGGACCTGTTTAGCAGTTATGATTGTAAAATACTTGAATTGAGTTCTTTAGTCAAGAATTCTCTTTATGTTTGACAAACATAAATCTGTGATAAGATTACTGTACATAACCATACCTTGTAATTGTGGACATAACTTGCACTGGAACTTCTCTTACAATAAACTCACTTTAATATTTTTCTCATTTATACATTGTGCTCGACTCATGTTTTTTCATTTGGGAACATGTAAAATCATATGCATTTTAGTTTACAAAAAGAAGCGTGGCATTTTCTCCCTTCGATATGAAAACATTTATTAATGTTTGAATGGAGCTTTCAAAAGTCAAGCATATTTAATTTGAAACTTATGAATAAAAGATTTGCACTTGGGTTAAATTTTTCTCCAAGGCACCTGTGTCTTTCCTTTATTGATCATTATGTTGCACGAGAAAGCTGTGCTAATTCACTGTGTTGCTATTTTAATTAATGCTCAACTGAATTTATTCATTCAGAGATACAACACTAGCATCTCCAGGCATGGGTCAGTACTTTGAACTCTTTCTTCAGCATGCTCTTCTTTTTAGAGAGGACTTCATGTAAATGAGAACAAAAATCCCCTCAGTTTCAAGTCATAATCAATTTAAATAAATTATTTTAGAATCAATTTAGGCAAAGAGTTAAAGAAATAAGTTACATTCCACATTGAGGTTCAAGACTACCCAAGATTTTATCACAAAACTAATTCACAGTCTTCAACACTTCTTCCACATAGAAAGTATAAAATGTTGAGGAGTTAGAAGATTAAGGAGGAATTTTCGAGAAAGCCATTGGGATGCTCTAAGTCCTACTATCCCTGAGAGGTCAGGGATAGGAGTTCCTGCTCTTCACCTCATAACTAGAAGAAGGTTCTGATGAACTCCGGGCAACTTGGGAAACAGAATGGACTCACTTACGTCTCTTGCCTGACAAATATAAAGAGGGACAGGCTGACTAAAGAGGCCACTTGAAACAGCACCATGGAAACAGCAGTTTGGGAATCAATCGCATTGCCTAAGAAGATGAGCCCGAAGTAGCTGGTTCCCAGAGCAGACTATGCATGAGACAGTGACACAGTTTCCTTCTCCCACAGGTGTATAGGCAAGGGACCTTGGAAGATCCTCTGAAAACAAGAATTGTATTTTCTGCCACCCAAGCTTAGGAAAAAGTCATAAATGACCAGGCAATAACTTACTACCCTTGTCTGTTTAGAGAATTAGATGAGAGAGTTCCCAGTGAGGGGAAAATGGTCTCAAAAGAACCCAGGAAACTTCTCAATGAATGAATGAATAAGTCAACTTTTCAAACAGCTCCTAGACCTAGAGAGCACCAAACCCAGCTCATTCACATTACCTTTTGGAATGAAGGGATTTTCCCGCTCCTTGTATAGAGATATCCCTCCATTGCTGAAAATCTCCCAAGTTTCACTGGTCAGAAATTTGTAGAAAAATGTAAGTTCTGGTAGCTTAAAGAGAAGCACTCTGAGGAGCCCTGCCCCTGTTCCTGCACTCAATCAGCTTGAATCAGGCTCTAGCTAAGAGACGGAATGGGAAAACTGGCCTGCAAACGAAGTTTTAAGATTTCGATTATTATGATATAGTGGACAAATTAATGATTGGCTAGATACTCCTCTGTGGGAAGAAGTTACAAAGAACTTTTCATTATCTGAGAGTGAGCAGAAGATTCATGAGTCCGACTTTTTTATTCAGGTGGACACAAGAACCAGTCCCCAGAATTGGGTTTGAATGCACAGTAGGGGGTGTTGTTGCTAACAAGGGAGTCTTACTTATTTAACATAGTAGTTTCACTTCCTTCACAGCCTTCACGTGGCAAACACATGCTTGTTAAAAATCTTTAAATTTTCTACCAAGTGGTCAGTTCTTCATCTTCTTAAAGCTGTTCTGTAAACCCAAAGGGCCACGATTACTGAAAAGGTGATCTTGCCATCACCACTAAGATTATATTTACTATCGTCCTTGCTCCATCTGCTCAATGTTCTGTAATCTGGCTTCACCTCCCGCCATCTACATGGAATGTCTCTTTTCAAGATCACTTATGGCTTCTCTTCCTAGTTATTAAATGCAATGCAAAATGTACAAATCTTGTTTTAACACAGCTAAACTCCCCCTTCTTGCGTTCCTCTCTTCCCACGACAACCACGTCCATCTCTTATAGCTGTGTGCACTGGGACGTTATTCATTCTCACTAAGCCTTCATTTCCCTATATATAAAGCGAGAGCACAAGGGCATATCATTTGGCACAGAGTCTATTATGTAATAAGCACTCAACGTTAACTAGCCTCTACTACTTTGTCAGAATCATCCAGTCTCTCTCTCTGAGTCTCCACCTTAAACTCGATTCCTCATCCTACACATGAATACTTGTATTTCCTTGAGTTGCGTTATTTGGCTCTCTTCTTCGTGTAATGTCTATATTCAATGTATTTTATTTCTTTCATTTCCATACCTACAACTATCACCTATGTTCTTAAATTCACAAATTCAGGCTCACGTGTCTCTTCTAAACTGCAGATCCAAACATATAGCTGCTTATTGAAAATTTCTACTTGTTACCCAGTACCTCAAGCCCCACATTTCTAAAATCAAACGCTTCAACCATTCTCACCCTCTAATCCAATACGCACACCCACATGCACACACCTATACAGACACATGCACACATGCACACACCTATACAGACACACGCCCACATGCACACACCTATACAGACACACGCACACATGCACACACCTATACAGACGCACGCCCACATGTACACCTGTTTTTGGAGCTTCATTTCCTAGGTCGGTACTAACATAACAAACATCCTTGTCACTTACGCCAGAAATGATGAGTTCTCCTACATTTCTTTTTGTCCCTCATTTCCTATCCCAATTTGTCACTAAACACTGTAAACTCCGCCTCCCAAATATTTCTCAAAAAGTCAACATTTCTCCATTGCTGTTCTCATAATTAGGAAAAAATAAAGGCCAAAACACACACAGCTCTTTGTGATTTAGCTACTGCTCATCTCTTCTCTCATCACTTCTCTCCCTTACAGCTTCGTTGTCAGCTACATCCAACTATATCAGTTTCCTGAATGCATCAGATTTTTCTCTTCCTTTCTTGGCTTTGAATATTGTGTTCTCCCTGCCCAGCCTGCGACCATCTGAGTATATATTTGATCTAAAACAAGAACAAGGGTGCCTGGGTGGCACAACTGGTTAAGTGACCAACCCTGGGTTTTGGCTTGGGTAATGATTTTTGGGTCATGATCTCAGGGTCGTGAGATCAAGCCCCACATCTGGCTCCACACTCACCACAGAGTCTGCTTTAGATTCTCTTCTCCCTCAGCCCCTTTCCACACACCCCCTCCACGTGCGTGCACACATGCGCTCTCCCTCTCTCAAATAAATAAATCTCTTTAAAAAATAAAACAAGTACAAACAAGCTGAGCACCACTGACCACATTATCTCAACAACCGTAGCATGTTAAGTATCATCTCTTTTTAGAGAAGAGAAAAGAAGTTCAGAGTGGCTAAGTAACTTACACCTGTCCCTCAGCTAGAAGTTGTCAGAGCCACATCTGGAATTTTTTAGGGGCTAAGTAAATCGTTGGTTGCTTGGCTGGGTGGGTGGGTGAATCTTGGGAATTATTATTCCTATTATTTCTTTTATAAGGATATCAAAATAGAGAATCAAATATTTTGAGTAACTTATCCAAAATCCTGTATCTGATGCATAATAAGGCAGGGATTTAAATATTTTGTTATATTTGGTTGCCTTTTCCAAGTCTTCAGACAAAATGAAAAATTAATCATCATGGCACAAAATGACCACAATTTTGTTCAAACAGTTCTCTTCACCATTCTGAACTTGCCCTTTTCCCCACGTTTCACCAATGGACTTTTTCAAGATCCGAACAAAATACTACATCCTCCTGTATCAGAATCTCGTGATCTTCCAGTTTATCACTACAGTGATTCACACCTTTAAAATCCCATGACATTTCCAACCTAAATCATTAGGACTGAAACTTAATCTTAGAGACAGAGAGTACATGCGAGTGGGGGGAGGTGCAGAGGGAGAGAGAAAGAGGCAGAGGAGCAGACTCCCACTGAGCACAGAGCCTGATGCAGGCCTTGATCCCACAGCCCTGAGATCATAACCTGAGCCAAAATCAAGAGTCAGACACTTAACCAACTAAGCCACTCAGGCGCCCTCCCCCCCATTGTTTCTTTTTAAATCCTCTTTATATTATCTTTTATTAAGTATAAATTATAGAATAAAATTCATATTTTTTTGTATATAGCAGATTCTGAGTTTTGCAAATGCACAGTCATACTAAATCACCAAAATCAAAATACAGAAAAATTCCATGAATACAGAACACTCTCCCATTCCTGTGTCATCATTCTTCCCTCTTACCCCACCCAGCCTCTGACAGTAACTGATCCATTTTCGGGGTCTATAGCTTGGTATTTTCCAGGATGGATATACGTGGAACCACGCAGCATATGGCCTCTGAGAGCTGGCTTCCCTCACTTACTGTAACAGCTGAGCTTCACCCCCATCATGCGAGTGTCAGCAGTTGGTTCCTTGGCCTTGCTGAGCGGTGTTCCATAGTGTGATGGGCCAGTCTGTCCATCCATTCACCTGTCAATGGACAACAGTTATTTTCGGTTTTTGTCAATTATGAATAAAGTTAACAGAGATGTTTGCATATGATCGTTACATTAGAAAAGTACTTGTTTCACGTGGGTGAATTCCCAGAAAGGGATGGTAAGTGGATATTTATCCAATTACCAACTGTTTTCCACAGTTAATGTACAATTTTGCATTTTCAACAGCCAATTACGAGCATTCCAACTGCTCTGCACCCTCACCAACACAATGTATTATCAGTTACTAAAACCTCTGCCGTGTTAATAGTAGTATCTCATCATGCTTCTAATTTATATTTCCCTCATGACGAATGATGTCTGGCATTTTTGCATGTGGGTATGTGCCATCTGTATATCTTGTTTGGTAAAGTATCAGTTTAAAAATTTTTTCAAAAACATATTTCAATTATTGCTTGTCTTGAGTTCTACGTGTCCTTTATTTATCCTGGATACAAATTCCTTATCAGATGTGATATAAAATATTTTCTTTCAGTCTATGACTTCATCTTTTTAAAGATTACTTTGGGGGGGGGGAAGAGGGAGAGAGAGTCTTAAGTAGAATCTGCGCTGAGTGCAGAACCGGATGCGGGGCTCGATCTCACAACCCTGAGATCACGACCTGAGCTGAAACGAAGAGTCGGACACTGTTCCCAGGTACCCCTATGACTTGTATTTTTATTTTCCTAAAAGTGCCTTTCAAAGAGCAGCGGTTTTGAAATTCTCTATGTTGATAAATTCCAATGTATCATTTTTCTTCTTTTTTTATTGTATTCTTATGATCTAACCAAAGAAAGCTTTGCCTATCCAGGATCACAAAGATTCTTCTCCTATGTTATTTTCTAAAAATTTTACATTTTTACATTGCATTTTTAGGTATACGACCCATTCTGAGTCAAGGAGTTTTTGTTTTGCTTTTGGTATATGGATGTCCAATTGTTCCAGGATCGTTGTTGGAAAAGATGGTCATTTCAACTATGAATTGCCTTTACTCCTTTGTTAAAATTCCTTTGATCCTATACCTTGGGTCTACTTCTGGACTGTCTACTCTGTCCCTTTGATCTATGTATCTATAATTTTACCAACACCACACTGCTTTGAATACTGTAAAAATAAGTCTTAAAACAGTAAGTCTTAAAATTAGGTAGTTCAAGTACTCCAAAAATTTTTGAAAAATTCTATTCTATTCTAGTTCAACTTACTTTCCAACGTGCTTTGATAGTTTCATACTGCATCAAAGTATGAAAATCTAAAATACGAAAAGTGACAATCTTGCTATGAGGCCCTCAAAATACGTCTCTCTTCCATTAAGAGCATAATTATAAATATATTTGTCTTTCCATATAAACTTTAAAATCAGAATGTTGAGGGGCGCCTGACTGACACAGTCGGTTAAGCGTTCGACTCTTGGTTTTCAGCTCAGGTCTGATCTCAGGGTCCTGAGACAGAACTCTGTGTTGGGCTCCCCGCTCAGCAGGGAGTTCGCTTGAGTTTCTCTCTCCCTTTTCCTCTGCCCCTTCCCTCTGAAAGCTCCCTCTCTCTCACTCTCTCACTGAAATAAATCAATTTTTAAAAAAATAAATAAAATCAAAATGTTAATTTTTATAAAGTTTTTTTGTTGGATTTCAATTTAGATTGAGTTGAAGCAAATGATCAATTTAGAAATAAGTGACAGAAAGAGTGACTCTTCCAGAGGCACCTGGGTGGCTCAGTCAGTTAAGCATCTGCCTTTGGCTCAGGTCATGATCCCAGGGTCCTGGGATCCTGTCCTACATTGGGCTCCCTCCTCAGTGGGGAGCCTGCTTATCTCCCTCTGCCTGCTGATCCCTCTGATTGTGCCTGCTCTCTCTCTCTCTCTCTCTGACAAATAAATGAAATCTTAAAAAAAAAAAAAAAGTAATTCTTCCAATCCATGAATAATGCATATATTCATTCATTCAAATATTTCATTCATCACTGTTTTTTCAGTGTTCAGTGTACAGAACTTGCACACATTTTATTAAACATATCCCCAGTTATTTCATGCTTTGATGCTACTATAAATTGTTTAATTTCAAAATAAATAATTTTTAATATATAGAAACATTATTAGTTTCTGTACATTGACTTTATATCCTGCAACCATGCTAAACTCACTTTTTAGTTCCATTTTTTTTTGTAAATTCTTTGGTATTTTCTAAATAGATAATTATATTGTCTGAAAATAGAGACTTTTCTTTCTTCCTATTGGTATGAATTAATTTCTTTTTCATACCTCAGTTCACTGACTAGAACCTAGAGTATGATACTCATGAAAGTGTTAAGAGTGGGGAAATTTGTCTTGTTCTCTATGTTAATAGACAAGCATTTCGTTTTCCACCATTAAGAAGTTAGCTATCTTTTTGTATAGATGCCTTTTATCATGTCGAAGTTTCCTTCTGTTCCTCCTTAGCAAAGAGTTTTTATCATGAATGGATGCTGAATTTTGATAAATTTATTTTCTGCATCTTCTGGGAGGATCAAATGATTTTTCTTCTTTAGACTGTTGATGTGATAATTTATACTGATAAATTTTCAAATGCTGAACAATCACCACATTCCTAGGATAAGCTTCACTTTATCATATTTACACACACATATACATATATTATATTTACATATATTTCATATGTGAAAATTAAATTCTCATCTGCGAAGATTTAACACAGGGTAGCCTGTTCTGTTCCACCTTTAAATCAGCAGCTGGAACAAAGCAGTAGAGTTCAAGGTCACCAGTATGCTAATGACAAGTAGCCAGGTTCATGATGACACTAAAGAGATGGATACAGATTATGTAGAGTATTAATTACTGAGTCAAAAACATACAAGTATGAGAGAGAGAGAGAGAGAGAGAGAGAGAGAGAGAGATGATATTTTAAGGAAAAAAAAAAAAAAACCCTGGGGTTGTTCCTTGCATAGTAAACCTAATATACAAAAATATCTTATAAACTCCAACTTAAGAAAAAAAAAAAAACTTCAACTTAATTTCCAACGTGCTTTGATAGTTTTATACTGCATCAAAGTATGAAAATCTAAAATATGAAAAGTGACAATCTTGCTATGAGGCCCTCAAAATAGGTCTCTCTTCCATTAAGAGCATAATTATAAATATATTTATATTTTTATACCAATATACACTAAGAATTTAAAACCTATTCTATTTGGAAAACTCCAAATGTTTTTAAAACTATGAAACTGCCTTGTCAATTTTTGCCATTCTAACTGGCGTAAGGTGGTATCTCAATGTGGTTTTGATTTGAATTTCCCTGATGGCTAATGATTTTGAACATTTTTTCATGTGTCTGTTAGCCATTTGTATTTCTTTATTGGAAAAGTGTCTGTTCATATCTTCTGCCTATTTTTTGATTTGATTATTTGTTTCTCATGTATTGAGTTTGAGAAGTTCTTTGTAGATCTTGGATACCAGTCTTTTATCTGTAGTGTCATTTGCAAATATCTTCTCCCATTCCTTGGGCTGCCTCTTAGTTTTTTTGACTGTTTCCTTGGCTGTGCAGAAGCTTTTTATCTTGATGAAGTCCCACAAGTTCATTTTATCTTTTGTTTCTCTTGCCTTTGGAGATGTGTCATGAAAAAAGTTGCAGTGGCCGATCTCAAAGAGGTTGCAGCCTATGTTCTCCTCTATGATTTTGATCGATTTCTGTCTCACATCAAGGTCTTTCATCCATTTGGAGTTTATTATTGCGTATGGTGTGAGACAGTGGTCAAGTCTCATTCTTTTGCATATAGCTGTCCAATTTTCCCAGCACCATTTAATGAAGACACTGTTTTTTTTCCACTGGATGTTTTTTCCTGCTTTCTCAAAGATCGGTTGCCCAAAGAGCCGAAACAACAAATGTTGGAGAGGATGTAGAGAAAGGGGATCCCTCTTACAGTGTTGGTGGGAATGCAAGTTGGTACAGCCACTTTGGAAAACAGTCTGGAGGTCCCTTAAAAAGTTAAAAATTGAGCTACCCTATGATCCAGCAATTGCACTACTGGGTATTTACCCCAAAGATACAGACATAGTGAAGAGAAGGGCCATATGCACCCCAATGTTCATAGCAGCACTGTCCACAACAGCTAAATCGTGGAAGGAGCCAAGATGCCATTCAACAGATGACCGGATTAAGAAGATGTGGTCCATATATACAATGGAATATTACTCAGCCATCAGAAAGAATACCCAACATTTGCAGCAACATGGACGGGACTGGAGGAGATTATGCTAAGTGAAATAAGTCAAGCAGAGAAAGACAATTTTCATATGGTTTCACTCATTTATGGAACATAAGAAATAGCAGGAAGATCGGTAGGAGAAGGAAGGGAAGAAGGAAGGGGGGTAAACAGAAGGGGGAATGAACCATGAGAGACAATGGACTCTGGGAAACAAACAGAGGGCTTCAGAGGGGAGGGGGGTGGGGGACTGGGATAGGCCGGTGGTGGGTATTAAGGAGGGCACGTATTGCATGGAGTACTGGGTGTTATACGCAAATAATGAATCATGGAACACTACATCAAAAACTAAGGATATACTGTAAGGTGACTAACATAACATAATAAAAAATTATTATAAAAAAATTAAAAAAATAAAACTATGAAATTGTCTATATTTTATCAATTAACACATAATAAGACATCTAATCATTAAGAATTAAGTCAACATAGAATTTTACATAAATTTCATAAAATGTAATAAAGTTTAAAAATTGGGAAATAATCAGAAGAGAGTAACCGGGAGGTTAAAGAGAAATAACGTCAAAAAGGAACTAGGAGCATTGGTAATGTTTTCTAATACTAAATGACTTCTAGTTTGAAAGTAGATTTTATTTGTTCTAAGAATTAAAAATCAGTCTATAGCTAGGCAAGTGTTCTCTCCAGAAGTAGTGAATTCCTGCATCACTAGGATTGTTTATGCTTAGAATGCATGGCCACTTCCCAAGGATGATGTAGACAAGATTCAGGCATAGAGGTGAGAATCTGGAGGGAGAGAATAAAACTATCACATAAATGACCCACAGGCTGTATTTTATCTCCTCCATCTGGAGGCTATAGTTCCTGAAACAGACAGTAAAATTGCAACAGTCGTGCTCTGTTCTCTCGATTTCCCTGGCAACCATGAGCACAGTATACTCTCTCAAAGGTTACAACTGTTGGTGTATTCTCCCATGGGAACACCAGGGCTACCTTAAGGACTCTTCTGGGTCAAAACGCAAATGTGAATTTGTTCCTGCATTATATACAGTACGGACTGTTTAGATTGTTTAGAGGATGGTTTAGAAAGAGGATCTAAGGTCAAAGGAACCAAAGGAAACAGGATGCTCCCCCAATTACACTGTGCTCCCCCAATTACACTGCATCACGGCTAGCACATACCTGAGCCCTATATAAAATCAGAGCCCAGAATCAGCTCAACAATCCCCTCTTGCTTCTCTTCCTCTCAGACCAGAGCTCATGTTGAAAGCAAAGTGCTTTAATAGACTGAAGCCAGCCGGAGAGTAAGTCATATATGTGAGTCACTGGTCTATGAGAATTTAGACTATGAAAAACAAAAAAATATGACATGTTCGCTAGGAGATTTCCCTTCCGTAGATGGTCTTGGAGCCCTATGGAGAACCACAACTCCAGGTCACACCTTTCAGAAATTAGCACTTTTCAAAGTCCCACCTGTCTTAGGTCTCTGTCTGGGTCTATTGCTCTCCTGCTGCTGCCGGCATAAGTCTAGGCTACCCACTCCAGTGAATTTTCCTTGGCCTATTTGTGTAGTGCTTAGGGCCAGAATTGTTTGGTTTTTGTAACTTGCATTCCCTCTTAATGTTGAAATCTTTAAGAGTTGCCCCTCGCCTTAGAGAAATGTAAGAATGTAACATAACTTGTTGGTAACCCCAGTTGCCTTGACTCTGGCTGGTATATACAGAGAATGAGAGGGGAGCGAGTGGGACAGTGTTCTGTTGTGTTGTATTTTACAAAGGTTCTTTTTTCCTCTTGGTTAATAGGAAAATAGATATTCTGTAAATCTTCAGACTAGCTGTAGGCTTCATGTTTAATGAGGTAAAGGATATCCAATGGTTTTTCAAAGCACAGCACAGCTGGAAGAAAATAACCCAAGTATTAGCAATTTGCATGCTCTATATACAACTGGTGATATTTTTACTGAGTATTTAAACAATGCACTTAAAGCATAAGGTTTGAAACAAAGATAGACAGACTCACCGCTTTCTAAGTGTTTGTGGTCCTTACAGTGATCTGCATAAGCCTCTTAATAAGACAGAAATCCTATTTGACTGAACTGCCTCATTTCAGCAAAGACACCACATCACTCTGTAGCCATACTTTACAGGCTGCCACACAATTCCTTTATCTTTCCTCTCTTCTCTATCTGAAGAACGGAAAACTTCAAATGTGATTTGACCTACCTTAAAATCAACTTAATTGAGTAAACACCGTTGTACGAGAAGCTGCACAAGTCACGTTTTGCACCCTGCTTCTGAGGACATCATACTATTTAGGAGGAGAAGAAAATAAGCAAATAATTACTACAAGTTGACAAGTGACCATGTAAAAGGGAGGGTTTTATTCTGAAGGGTCAAGTAAAATTTCACAGAGGAGTCATGCCCAAGTTGGATTTTGAATGACAAATGGAAATTCCCTCCAATTGAAAAATGAAAGATATTTCGGAGGGAAAGATTATAGCTTTGTTCAGGAATCCACAAGTAGCTCAACAGGGCTGTCAGATAAATAAAGCATTGCTTGAGGGGATGGGATGGAGAACTGCTGGAGAGAAAACTGGACAGATGGATGAGGGAGAGATCAGGAAGGACTAATATGCAAGGCTAAGAAGCTTGGACTTCACTCCGTACAGAATTGGAGGCCTTCGTTGGATTTTAATCAGAGGAACAGTTTGATCAGATTTTATTTTAAAAAGAAAGATTAAATTGAGACAGGACTGGAGTGGAGGCTGGGAGGGTGGATAAGTGGAGGTGTACTAAAGAGGTAATTTGAGGGTTGAGGTTTTAAGACCAGTGATTGGAAATTGTGGCGGAGGGCGAGAAAGCTCACGGAAGTAGGAATGTGTGAGAGAAAGAGTCAAGGATAATTTCGAAACTTCAGAGATCTCCTATTTGGATTTTTCTCCCCAGAAACACTGTGCCTGACATCCCTGCTGCTCCAACTGTGGTCCAGGAAACTACTGGAAGCTCCGGCATCAACAAGAAGTATCTGGAAATGAAAATCACTGGTCTCCTTCTCAGAACATCTAGTGGCAACGTCTAGGAATCTTGCTCTCCGGTTGACTCTCACACATGCTGAAGTCTGAGAAGCACTGTTGCCCGTGATTAAAACCAACATCCTGCACATCCCTCCCAAGAAAATCCTCTTTCCTCTCGGCCGTCCCTGACATCTCCATTTCTCGTCGCACTCCTGCCTGAAGGCTAAAGGAAAGCAGCCTGTAAGCGTGGTGTCAGAATTCGTAAGTGAGCAACCTCTTCCCCATACTAACTGTGAGGCTATTCCCCATGGCAGTGGCAATGTAATGACAGTGCGAGGCGCTTCACAGTCCGCTTGGTGTCACTCCAATATGGTACGTGCCTACTTGTGAGTGCATTAGACAGAAGCACTCACAAAGAATGGACACTGCAGTACTTGAACTTGTGTCTATTTGCTCTCCACAGTTCTCATTTCGATACGACCAGTGACGGCAGTACCCCACTGTGACACCCTTTATTATAAACGCCTCCATTGTAAATAGTGCAGGAAGGAGAAGCTGAACTTCCAAGGCAATCGTGAAAGGATGGAAAACCTTGTTCCTAATTAGGCTCTTGAGTTTGAAAAACTCTATTCTTTTCATGAGAGGAAATACTTCAGACGGAGCATCAGGAGAAAGAGATGGTATATAAGAACTGAGAATGGGAGATTGACAGACTAAAGGGAACGTCCGATTTGCGGCATGTCTGAATAGCGGTTTTCAGCGTTCTGCCTCGGATTGTTTCACACTATCTACTATTCTTTCCCTCTTTCTCTCTCCCACAATTGCAGCGTTTCAAGTTGTAACTTTCTCAATTCATCTCCTTCCTCTCAATTTATTAATCTCTCTCTGTTTTCAATGAGAAATACTTTTAAAGGAGCACACTACTTTTTCCTTTTTCAAAGAAACATCCCAGTGAAATGAAAATGAAGATACCTGCAGAAAGAAAGGAAACAAGGGGGAAAGCATGGAAGACCACACTTAGAAAAAAGAGAATGAAAGCCCCCTGCTGGGCTCTTACACAAACTAGCAGAAGTGGCAGTCCTGGGAACGCAAGGCACAATAAAGGCAGAGTAATAACCTCCACTCACGAGCGGTGAAAGAAGAAAAAAATCCTACCCTTCCTGCGCCCGTGCAGGACCAACAGGACCACCTAGGAGGAATCAGAAGAGATGGGGCTCCCCCTTTCTTTCCACAGGAAAAAAAAGAGAGAGAGAGAGAATGCAAAAAATCTTGCAAATTATGTACATTCTAATATTACTGAAACTATTTCTATACGGATGTCTTGGAAACTCTCCACTCAGATGAGCGCTGCGTCCGGCACATTTGGTCCCGGAAGCATAGACTTATCCCAAAGGTGCTGCCACTGACTGACGCAGCTTGGGATACCTTCTCTGAGGACTGTGTTCAGGATACTATGTTCTTTCTCCTGCTCTGGAGTATTTTGGTGGGTGTGTGGGTTTGTGTGGTAGGGTGTATGTATTGTGTTTGTTTTATTCTTAAATAAATAAACCAGTACAGTGATGTGCAATACAGAGCCCATGGGGTTCTGAATTCTGAGAATCTGGCCCGAGGGGGGCTCTTCTACAACCAATTGGTACGAGTCCGGCACTCCTGCGATCAGGGGCAGTAAGTCAATCGCCACTGGGACCTTCTTTTTGTATTTCAGTCCCAACTCCAGAAGTTTCTTTATGGAATATACGGTTCCTGCCACACACCACCAGTCTTCCTTCCTTTCCAAGTATCTAGAGTGCTGGCTCATTAGCAACCCCCCCCACCCCGGTTAGATGCAACTTGGGTTTTGAACAAGAAACAGGCAGGATATTTCTACTTACTTTCTAGTAAACAGGCCCAAGGTGTTTGGTAGCATCGTATTTCTGGTTCACTATTCTGTTTTTAATCCATCTCTGTTGCTCTTGCAGTTAATGGAAATCCTAAATTTTAGCGGTCATGTATTTTTAGCCTTTGCCCCTTTTCTTTATAGGTAATTACTTCAGGTAGATAAAAGCACTGTGCATTCAGATTTTTTATTTCCTTATACTCGCATGTATATAGCATCTCTTTTTATAGGGTAAGCCATATTAAATATTGTTCTACCTCCCCGAGGCTAGGCAAACAGGTAGGAGTAATAAAAGTGCTTTTAAAAATTGTGCTTTTGTTTAATCTTTATTTGGATGTAACAAGCAGCTCCCTAAAGGCTAGAATTTTTGCATAGGCTGGGGCCGCCCTGGAGGCCTCCTTATATGTGCAGGAACGCTGCATCACGCATGCTCCTTCCGCTTAGTCCCACTAGAAAAAAAATCACTTGGCTTCTTCTTCTACTGGTGAGGGGAGTGCAGACCCTCGATCTCACCACCCTGAGAAAGAAAACCAAGACTCCCATGAGTTTAAATAAGACTTGAGAAGGGTAACTTGGCTGTTATTCTGGTAGGAAAATCAGGACACTCTCAGAAGTCAGACCATATGGACAGGGATATGGAAAAATTTAGCAACATGCCGTGTTCAAAGAAACATGAGATGGTGTTGAAATGTAGTGTGTGGATGACAGAGATGTGCGTACCAAATACAGCACACGAATTCAAAGTGCAGGAACAAACTGTAAAGCCCAAGACCAGGGGTTTCTCAAAGTATCAGAAGTACCTGGAATGACAGCTAAAAATGGAGATTTCTAGGCTTCGTCCCCGACTAATAAAATCACGAATCTCCTGGTAACAGCCTTTCTGAAGAGCTAGCCTAACGATTCTGAAGTGGGCTAAATCTGAAAAACCAGTATACAATCCATCTCAGGGTTTTAAAAGGCTAAATGAATCAGTATATTGCTTTTCAGGTTACTTTATAAATTAGATAAGCATTATGTTAACTTTGTTAACTTATGTTTTATTCTTTCTGGGTAGTTAGAGGAAATATCAGACTATGGAGAGGCTGTAAAAATAAAAATAATATATATGTTAATTTCTCTTAAGATACATTCCTAGAACTGTTTATAAAATGAAAATTCTAATTATTTTTTTTCCAGTCACTTTATTTCAAATGAATAGATTACTGGAATTCAGCAGCTATTAGAATAAAGTCAATTTCCTGATCATTATCAATTAGACTTGCATGCTTCAGGTTCAAAAACTTTTGGTGTTTCCCAGGCCATATCCCTAAGTTTAGTCAATTTTTAATACAAAATTCCTCTCTAATGGATATTGATTTTACCACACCATTATTTAGGCCAGACCATTATTACTACATTATACCTGAAAAGCTTCTTAGCTGCTTATTGAGTCCCCAAAATTCCACAGCATTTTCATCATTCCAACTAATTTGTACAAAGACCTACATTATACTCAATCTATTAAAGAAACCAATATGGGGTTTAACAACTGGAATGAAAGAAGAAAACGTGCGCTTATTTGTAGATGCTATGATTGTACACCGAGAAAACTCAGCAGGCATCACTGAAAAGCTATTACAACTAATAATTAAGGTCAGTAAGTTACCCGATAGCAAAGCAAATGTATAAAAATCAATAGCTTTCCTATAGAATAGGAAAAGGAACTTAGGAGAGATAATAATCATTCACAAAGTTATCATCTTTGCGGTGCAGGAGCAGTGCTAGGATCTTTGCAGAAGACTGAGGTCTATTCCCCGACCCAATCAGAAGTGTAACGAATGTTAACAGTATGGGGCCACCCCTCTGCATTCAAATTCCAACTGCCGCTCACTAGCTGTGTGACTTAAACACGACTATCCCAGCAGCCTGGATGGCTCAGTCCCTTAAGTATCTGATTCTTGATTTTGGCTCACGTCTTATCTCCGGGCTGTGGGGTCAGGCTCCATGCTCAGAAGGGAGTCTGCTTGAGATTCTTTCCCTCTGCCTCCCCCACCCCCCGCCACTGCTTGTGCTCTCGTTCTCTCTCAAATAAATAAATCCTTAAAATAATAATAAATAAATAAGCCTACGCTTGTTTCCTCATTTCTAAAATGGAATAATTTAAAAAACGCTTCACAGAGTTATTGTGAAGACTACATGGGTTTTATATGGATCCATATAGGCCGTGACTCTTTCTATATACATAGACACACACACACACACACAAGCACGCGCGCGCACACAATGGGCTATGATTATATAGGACTATATGGGAATTCACTTATAACACTATTTGGCACAAATGGAAAACACTGAATAAATTTCCGCTGTGATTACGTGGCATGTAACTTTCTGAAACAACATCAGTCTTGCGCAAGCACCTATTATACAGCATAACTTCAGAAATAACCAGGATTGAATCTGATGATTTAAGCTTCCTTCCAACCTTGAAATTCTATGGTTCACTGAAATTGTTACTTGGTATTTTTATTTCTCATCTCTTCTATGGTTTTGCTTAGTTTGAGGACTGGAGGTTTAACACTTATGTATTCATGTTCTCTCACCTATAACAAGTTAAATTGTAAAAGGGGATAGGGCACTTTTGGCTAAAAATGTGCAAAACAGGAGTCTGCTCTCTTTCCTCTTATAAAATGAATTGAGAATATGAAGGGCCTGGCTGACAGCGATGAGGAGGAGAGCTGAGGAACTAGGCTGCGACAGGCTTTGCTGAGCCAGCCTGGTTTCAAGGGCACTTAGAAAGGCACTGGGTTCTAATGCAAAGAATGTGGGCTCTGGTGACAAAGGGCAAAATTATAATCTAAACGCCTACATTTCCCATCTGGGGCAATTGAGTGGATCTCACTTAAATCCTCAGCCTCAGTTTCTTCATTTCTAAAATAAAAATCAATAGGAATCTGATTCCCAAGACTGTTGTGAGAATAAAATTAGGAGTTTGGCAAAAACAAAGTGCCTTGTGAATATCAAGAGTCAGGGGTTCCTTACTGCATGTAAATCTCTCTGTTTTCTAAAATGCAAAGCCTTCACAGGTATCATTATATCTGACATTATACCATTCCGGATTCTTTTGTAGGAGAGAAAGCAATCTCTTTCAGGCATCTTCAGCTGTTACGTCCTTTTCCCCCTGATGAAGAGAAAACCCATGTTCCATGTGAATTCTGATCACTTGTAGTGAGAAAGGGATGTAAGTGGCCCGAATCTGAAATGAAGGAGACAAAACGTCTCCTGAGCCAATTCCATGATTCGCCCAGCAACAGAGGCCCCTAAACATGACTTTAAAAATTATATGGTTTGTCCAGAAATGCATTTGAGTCCCAAAATATATATAGAAACCTCTCCCTAAATTACACTTCAATGAAATTCTTCCAGGTGGGATTTATATTTCTATATTCTTTCCTCAACGGTGAGAAGAACCAAAAATCAAGATGGTAATTTATCTGACTGTCAAGTCAATATTTTAGGTGTTAAACAATTAATGAAGGATCAGGTATAAAAAAAGGTCTTTTTGCATTTTAGCTACAACAAAACAAATGTATATATAACTATCTCTCTCAACCTATACTTTAAAGCAGCTTAATAAACTTCCCTCCAGTACCCCTCAGCCTCTAACTATTCTCTTTCTCAAAACCTGAAAACTCAGCATTGTTCATGTCTATCTCCCAAGTCAACTGCATTGAAATTGGTAAGAGAAAGATCCTGAAATTTGTCCAAGGACTAAGGGATGAACATTAAAAATTAATATAACCATTGTATTATTGCTATTTCAATAGCAATTATATAGTATAAATACATAAAGTAGCAACACTGTGCTTTTTATTTAATGTGTGTCCTTGTATATCTAAATAAATTTTAAAATTTGTGTTTGTTAGGGTTCTTTGGTTGCAAGCAACAGAGACTAAATCCGACTAACCAAAGTGAAAGAGAGCGAAATCGAAAGAGACTGAAAATAGTGCACTGAGAATTTGAGGTATCTCACAGAATCAAAGGAAAGGATGAAAAACATTCCTTAATGAAGCAGTAATGGGAGGTGGGAGGGTAGTAGGAAATAATGAAATTTTCCTAAGCAACCTGCCTATGGAATACATGTTTAGATCAAATGGTTTAGGAACTACTTTTTTTTTAAATGAAGATTTTATTTATTTATTTGACAGAGAGAGAGAGCACAGCAGGCGGAGCAGCAGAGGGAGAGCGAGAAACAAACAAACTCCACCCTTGCTGAGCAAGGAGCCTGATGTGGGGCTCGAGCCCAGGATCCCAGGACCATGACCTGAGCCACAGGTAGACACTTAATCTACTGAGCCACCCAGGTGCCCCTCAGCACCTACATTTCTGGGAGCTATACTAGCTAACCAGAGCTTAGAACACATGTACACCATTTGCCAGGGAGAGAGTGGCATCTTGATTGATGGTTCCAGCAAGACTGTACAATGGGAAACATAAGTTCCTCAGGGAGAAGTCAGAGGAAAGAAAATAGCATGGGGCAGTCAAAAGTCCCTAACTGCTTTCATGGGTTCACCAGGGGCCTTATTTTCCCTTGTAGTCTCAAATTTCTCTCTTCCCCATCATAGTGTAGTTTTAAAAGCACAACCTTCAGTGATGTGGGCTGGGATTCTGCACATAAGCCACATTCTCCATACAGCCCAAGGTGGATGCTGTGGAATATCCTCTTTCCAAACTCAGACTACAGCTTAGTCCAGGTAAATAGCATTGTGTATTTTTACGCTCAGAATCTCTATTCATTAAAATTTCCATAGTGAGTGAATAAAATTAGACCATGTGTTTTTCCATTTGCATGGTTTTAAAAATAAACATAAAAATGTATCATTTTTTAAAATTAAACAGAACAGGTGTTTTTCTGCTATCCCTTTTTTCTTTAAGATTTATTTATTTGAGAGAGAGAGAGCTGTGGGAGGGGCAGAGGGAGAAAATCTTTAAGCAGACGCCCCACTGAGCAGAGAGCCCAGTGTGAGGATCAATCGACCCATGAGATCATGACCTGAGCCAAAAACCAAGAGTTGGACGATTAACTGACTGAGCCACCCAGGCGTCCCTCTGTTATCCCTTTTTTAAAAACCACTCACCATTTCTCTCTTTCACCAAAAAAAAAAAAAAAAAAAAAAAGGTATCTAGATATATACCAGAGATGCCAAGTCAAAAATAAAGGATCATGTTAAATAAATTTCCACTGTGACCACTCAACAGATTTCCTTCCACTTGAGAGAATTTGCTTAGGGAAATTAACTTTTAGAATAAAAAACTGGGGACTTTATTTTGCTATAATCTTTTTTCTAAGTCACAGCCTTCACCTTGACTTAGGGAACCAAAAATAATAACCCATGTAGACACAAGATAAAAGTCTCTGAGATTATAGCTTTCCCCTTCTCACACACCAACATCTGGTTAACAAATATTTAGAAGATTAACTGACAAATAGCTGCCTTAGGTAATTTTTTCTAGTGAACTGGCAAAAGTTTTGATCCAATAGATAAGATATTTTGATGCTAAGAAAATATAACTTAATAAAGTCTTTGAATTTCCAATGCTAGCTTCTTCAATGATACCATCATGAGGGTTTTATTTGTTTGGGTTTTCTTTGGTTTTTTTCAGGGGTATGGGGAGGGAGACCAAGAATTGGAAGCTTATATTGATTCCATTTACCTGCCTATGAGAAATGCGCTATAGAAATACGAGCAGAAACCTAAATCAGCTCATAGAGGACTTGAGTGGCAAGCTCTAGATAACCTCCAAGTCTTACTGAGAGGTCAAAGTGTTTGTTGTTCACCAGCTGCACGTAGAAATGAGGATGGCACAGAGAAGAGGGCACAGACTTTGGAACAGAGAGCCTAAACCCCAAACTCTGCTACTTCGATGCCAGTGTGTAACCCTTGTGAGATCATTAGTCCTAAACCTTAGGTTCCCAAACAGTATCCTAAGAGCTTTCTGAAAGGATTAGAAACAAATCTAGAAGAAGAAGGAATCAAAAGTAAACTACTGGAAGAACTACACCAAAATAAAAAGGGTTTGCACAGTGAAGGAAACCATCAAAAAAATGAAAAGGCAACCTACTGAATGGGAGAAAATATTTGCAAATGATATATCTGATAACGGATCAATATCCTAAAATACATAAAGAACTTATATAACTCAGCACCAAAACAAATAAAACCAATCTGATTTAAAAATGGGCAGAAGACCTGAATAGACATTTTCCCAAAGAAGACATACAGATGGCCAACAGACATACAAAAAGATGCTCAACGTCACTATGTATCAGGGAAATGCAATCGAAACCACGAGATATCACCTTGCACCTGTCAGAATGGCTAGTGTCAAAAACACAAGAAATAACAAGTGTTGGTGAAGATGTGGAGAAAAAGGAAGCCTTGTGCACTGCTGGTGGGAATGGAAACTGGTACAGTCACACTGTGAAAACAGTATGGAGGTTCCTCAAAAAATAAAAATAGAATTACCATATGATCCAGTAATCCCACTACTGGGTATTTACCAAAACAAAATGAAAACACTCAAAAAGATACATGCACTTCCATGTTTACTGTAGCATTATTTATAATAGCCAAGATATGGAAGCAACTCAAGTCTATCAACAGATGACTAGATAAAGATGATGTGGTGTATACACACCACAGAGAGAGAGAGAGAGAGAGGAATATTATGCAGCCTTGGAAAAGGATGAGGTTGTGCCATTTACAACAACATGGATGGACCTAGAAGGTGTTATACTAAGTAAAATAAGTCAGACCGAGAAAGGCAAATACCATATGATTTCACTTATGTGTGGAATCTAAAAACAAATCAAATGGACAAAGGAAAAAGCAGAAACAGACCCATAAACATAGAGAACAAATTGGTATTTGCCAGAAGGAAGAGGGAGAGGAGATGGGCTAAATGGATGAAGGAGAGTGGGAGGTACACGTTTCCAGTTAGGGAACGAGTAAGTAATGGGGATGAAAGGTACAGCACAGAGAATACAGTGAACGGTATTATAACACACCATATCATGTATGGTGACACATGGAGCTACACTTGTGGTGACCATGGTATAATCAATGTCGATTCACTATGTTGTATACCTGAAACTAATGTGATATTGTGTGACAATCATACTTCAATAAAAAAATTAGATAAAAACAGAAGAATGGCGAATCACCTAGCATGCAAAAATGCTGTATAAATGATAGCTGGTATAAAGTTTGTTCATAATAAAAAAATTCTATAATGATAGGTGAATTTTGATCCTGATTTTACCTAGAACACAATATAAAAGGCAAAATATGGAAGCCAAAGCATATCTTGCCTTGGTCTACATTTCCTAGGGATGCTGTTCATTAGACCTTTTAGGAAGTGACTGCAAAAAACTGAATTAAACAAGTATGAGTTTCTTGTATTTATTCACCCTGGCAGTACATAAATGCTACAGAAGTGTTCACTGAGGAAAGGTGACTCCACGCGATAGGATAAACCGCTTACAACACGGTTATATGAGGAACTCCCTGTTTCTGGTTTGAGTTCTCTACATCTTCTGATGTGTGACTCTGTGTCATCCACTGATCACGTCTGTGACCCTCGCCCATGACCTCATGCCCCTGCTGTGAGTCCACATGGGTACCAAAGCTGTGATAAACCAATCTGCATGGATTCTCAACTCCTATGTCTGCAAATTATTAATTTTAGTTTTAATTTTTAAAAAATCAGTTACATTTCAGATAGTCAAGCCAAGTTTGAGCACATCATTGTTAACAGAGTACTAGTTTGAACTGGAGTTCACTCTATTACTATGTAAATACAGCAGCTATAAAAATGGCTTTTCCTGACAGGGTGCCTACCGTGTGCGAGGCGCCGTATGGGACGCTCTCCTCATTTCACTTCATTTAATCCTCCAAACAATCCTATGAGCGATGTGTTTCATCCACAACTTAAAGATGAGGAAACTGGATCGAACAGCTACATAAATGAGATCTTCCAAATGACACAACCCATGAGAAACAGATCTCAGGTTTGAACTCAGATTCCGGTGACTGCAAAGCCCATGCACCTTCTTCTCTAGCAAACAGCCTGCTCCACAAAAATCCCCATCATTACTGTGAGGACCGTGTCTTAAGAGCACAGGCTCTGGAATCAGATGGCTTTGGTTGGGATCCCAATTCTTCCACTAAATTCAACTGTATTAATTAATAATAATTATTATTATCATTTAATTTACTTAATAATATCAATATACTAATGCTAATGATTATTAGGAAACACTACTAATAATAGGGTTATCACAATGAGTACACGTGTAAAGTTAAGAATGCCTTGGATGAAAGCAAATTCAATCTAAGTATACTGTCAAGTAAAGTACTCTCTAAGGGTTACTAGGAAAGACGCTTGGACGGTTCTTGCAACTCTGTCAATCTTGTATCTTTGGTTTTCCCAGTTCTCCCAACAGAGATCCCTTTAGTCAGAACAGCTATAGTTACCTATACAGTGTTTTGCATTTTAATTATTCTTTGCTCATTTGCCCCTGACTTACACAGACAATTACAGTTTAAAATGCAGATCACAGGAAGATCTCATTTGCATTTTAGTATATGATGTTAGACTCTATTGCCTAGCTGGCTCATTTATTCTGTATGTAAATTGTATTTTATTCATGAAAATTTGCACTGGACTCTATGTTGTGATATCAAAGCCATTACACTCAACTGAAAGAAATCTGCCTATGAGGCTGCTAATGAATCTCTTTTTCTTTTCTCTCTGGGTTATAGCCAATTAGGAACATACAATAAGCCAAATCAGAACTAAAATATAGTGCAACTTTATTACGGATAAAATGATGCTATGTCCCTCTCAGAACCTAGGATTTCAAACCAAAAGCACCCACAGCTGTCCACCCAACGGCAAGAGAAGTCAAAAGAGAAAAGAAATATTAAGACTTTTATCCATACAGGAAAAGATGACTGTGCCCTTCCCCCCCAGGTATAGAAGAGAGAGGAGGTATGCGTGATGACCTAACAGATGTCAAGTTTTCCCCAATTTTCCAGGTCAAATGACATTCTCCCTCAAATAGGGGCCCCTGGGATTCAGCCCCTGTATATTCTCTGACTTTCTCTTTTTCCACCTTGCCCTTACTCAAAACATAGCACCAGTGATGGCTCTTGATCAGTTCTTTGTATGTTGGTGGTGTTTCCAGAAACACTTCACCACCTGGTTCTTGACATGACTCATTTCTTAGGGTCCCAGTCTCAGTTCAAAGGTCATCACCTCAGAAAGACCTTCAATAATCACTCAAATATAAAGATTTTTTTTACTTCTATTCCATAATCCTGTTTTGCTTTATTTTATTCATAGTATCTAAAATATTTTTGGTTTATCCTATTGGATGGGATGGACACACATTTTCTGTAAAGAGCTAGATAGTAAATATGTTAGGCTTTGAGATCTACAAAGCTTTCCAACTCTACCATTGTAGTGCAGTAGTAGCCAGAGACAAACAGAATGAATTAGCACAGCTTATTTTCAGAAACAGGCAGCAGGCCAGATCTGAATGGAGGCCATAGTTTGCTGACCCCTATCTAGGAACATTACCTGCATGAAAGTAGAATTTACCTATCTAGCTTACTACCCTCTCCTCCTCAGCTAGAACAGTATCTGGAATGTAGCAGATTTCAAATAAATATCATTGTGTATAAAGGTCCATATGCTGAGGTCTGCCAATAAATAAATAAATAAATAAATAAATAAATAAATAAATAAATAAATAAATAAATAAAATCTTCTCATGAAAAACAAGAAGGGGGAGGTTTTCCCCTACAAGAGTCTAAAATAAAATGACATGTATTTGCTTCCTTTATATAATAAATAACTATCTTTGGAATTGAATTAAATTGATTTTTTATTTCATCTACACAGAAAACTTCTGTTATGCCTCACCTACCAGAAAAATCACTGACTCAATGGATTCTGTTTAAAAATTAATTTAATTTGAAAAGTAAGCCAAAGTGATTTAGGGCTTTTGAGAGTAATCAAACTAGATGACTAAAGCAACTAAGTGGTTTTACAGCCATTCTTGCTGGAAAGGCAATTGTTGAGGAAAAGGAGGGATAATCAGGCTCAAAACCTGAATCCACTTGCTGTTCTATCATTAATGTTCTGTGACTTCCGGGTCAGGCATTTTAATCTCCGAGTCTCAGTTTTCTCATCTGTTAAAATGCTGGACAACCTAGGAATTATAAGACCACACGTGTAGCGAGTGCCTACTATACAAAAGGCATTGTTTTTAACTGCTAAACACATATTACCTTACAATATCTCTACGAAGGTAGACGCGCCATTTGACAGATGAGAAAACTGAGGACAAAGGCTTAAGCACATGAAAAGGGGTAGAACCAAGAGAATTACATAGGTCTTATGACTCCAGATCCATGACCTTAACCCTACACTGGGCTACGTGATATCTAAGTTCCCAGTGAAATTAGCAGGTCAACGTATTTCTAATATTTCAATGTTTTTCTTGAAATCTTTGAGGCATCCTGTAAGATCATCTTACCGTGACTGTCTAGCAAGTTTGGGGCTATGGCAGCAACTAGCATAAAGTAAGAACTACTGCAATAAGGGGAAGTGCTCTGCAGCACGTGAAAATAAAAATGTTTATTCATGGCAACAAGATGCCCATTATACTGCTGTTGAATTTTTTTAAGTTGATTTTCTAAGTTCTGGATGAAAGGAGACCTTTTGCATAGCGTGCACATGTCACAGGTAAAGAAAATGAAAGCTAGAGAGAACGGATTTCCCAGGGCCTCTCATGGGTAGTCCCAGAACTGGTGCCTGGCGTGGGGTCCTTTCCAAAGCCAAAAAGCAGTAAGATGGAACACTGGGGGAGGTAGCCACCATTCAATATGGTTTTAGTATTAGTAATGTTGTGTGAGTGTGTTAGAGAATGAGGGGGCGGGACTTCAGGTTGAGACTGAAGTGTGTGCCGAGGACTACGCCGGGCCTTTCGCACGGACTATTCCAGCTCTGTAATCATGCCATGAGTAGGCATTATTGTCATTAGAATCATTTATAAATGAGGAACCCAAGCTAAGAGATATTAGATAATTTGGTCAAAGACAAATAGTCTGTAGTTGTGGAGAAGTAATTTAAACTCCAGGCAATGTCATTCTGGAACCTGTATTTTTAATATCTATGCTAAAATACATCCTTAAGGGCATGAGCCTTTCCCTTAGAAACCAGTGTTTTGTCTGAGGTTCTCATTACTGGCTCTAATCAGTTTGGGTCACTGACTAATCTAGAAAAGCCTTCTGTGTAGAGAGACATACCAAGATGATGACAGTTTTATTTTGTTTCCCATAGAGAGGCTATGAAAAAGTTCTACAACTTGGCTCTCTTCTGTGTGTGTCATGATTAAATACATTTGGGAAAGGCTGACTTAAACCAAGCTAAACATGTTTTGCTGTTTTTGTTTGCTTGCGGGAATTCTCACAAACCTAAATATTCTAGAGACCTTGCAAATCTGGAAATGTGAATTTTGAATTTCTGGCCTTCAGAACTGTGAGAAATTTAGTACACAGTATCTCCTAAATGTATTTGTCCACAGAGTACCTTCTCTTCACATTTTTAAAAATATCTCAACATCTGCCTGAATTAATGTTCCATATTTATTTCACTTCAGAAATTAATATAGAAAGTTTGGAAAAGGAGGAACCATCCAAAGGACTCCCATCATTTTATACCATCTGAAGACTGATACACAAGACAGGAAAGCTGGATAAGAGGAAAGAACGATAAAGAAAAGGTATGAAATGGAGGGCACAATTAGCAGATCACAGAATTCTGTTGAATGTTGCACCCTGCATACCTTAGGCAAAGAAGAGGTAGGTACACGCAGAGAAAGGGATGAGGAGGGCATCAGATGAACGTAGAAGGTGCACCCAACACCTACAGGGGGCTCTATCAGTATTCAACATAATGCACTGCGAACTTTTCTTAGGTGTGATGTCACATTTCAACCAATAAATAAAAACAAGTTTCCTCAACTGAGGATGCTCAGTACGACTGTAGGATCTGTCATGTTGGTCTTGAATCAGAAAGCCAAGGGCAGAGCAAAGTATATGTTTGTTATAGGCTGAGTTGTGTCTTTCAAAAAGATATGTTCAAGTCCTAACTCCCAGTGCTTATGAATATGACCTTATTTGGAAATGTACCTCTGAAGATATGATCAGGTTAAGATGAGGTCATACTGGATACGGTGGGTCCTGATCCAACATAACTGGTGTCCTTTTAAGAAGAGGGAAATTTGGACACAGAGACAGACAGGAGAAAGCCATCTGAAGATGGAGGCAGAGATTAAAGTGATGAGTTGACAAGCCAAGGAAGTCCAAAGATTGCCAGCAACCAGGAGCAGCTCAGAAGCAGTAAAGAAGGATCCCTCCCAGGGTGCCTGGGTGGCTCAGATGGTTAGGAGTCTGCTTTTGGCTCAGCTCATGATCTCCAGGTTCTGGGATCGAGCCTCGTATCAGGCTCCCAGCTCAGCGGGAAGTCTGCTTCTCCCTCTCCTTTTGCCTCTCCCCCTGTTTGTGCTCTCTCTCTCAAATGAATAAATAAAATCTTAAAAAAAAAAGAAGAAGAAGAAGAAGAAAGGAAAAGGAAGGATCCTACCCTAAGAGCCTTTAGAGAGAGCATGGCTCTGCCAATTCCTAGACTGGGTATTTTTGACCTTTAGAACTGTGAGAGATTAAATTTTTGTTTAAGCCACAAAGTGAGTGGTACTTTGTTTCAGAAGGCTTAGCAAACTAAAACAACCTTGATTTTAATTCTAGGCTTAAAGCAGATCATAATTCAAGCAGCACCACACATGGCCATGTATGGACCAGAGCTTTGCCTCCTGTGAATATAAGACTGCCATGTCCAGACAATAAAATTATATTCCCTGCACAAGTAGTGAAACAAGCTGAAAACTGAGTAAGCAGCACAGTAGCTATGAGGGCAATTTAAGCTCTTCTAAGGCGCTGCCAGTTTCTCGAGCTTGAAAGCTGACTACGGACACACAAAAAATGCAAGGATCAGTGAGAGAGGGTGTCAAGTACAACCATATGCCTAAAACATTCTGAAACAACAGCAAACAATAGAAGCCAATAAAGGATTAAGTGCTAAGAAATGTAGCTCTAACTCTAAGACCCGTACAAGTCCACGGAAGAAGGGAGATCAATGACCAATGGTGGTGTCATGGATAAAACGTGAAGTATGGGGTTGAGAGTAGTGAGGTTACTGACCTGACCCTGCAGAGAGTATCTATGGGTAACTAACAGGGGATAGGAACATTTTCATTTTTTTTAATCTAGTTATTGTAGGTAGGATGTCCTGGAAAAGATACTGAGACCAAAATTTGCATGAATGAGAGGTCCTGGTGAGTACTCTAGAGCTAAACAACATTTCTGAAGGTGAGAGATGCAAGGCTGGGCTGAGGAAGAAGTTGAACTGCCATGCAGCTGAACTGGGATACCCTTTCGCAGTATTCCTCCTTGAGAAAAAGGATCTAGGGCCTTTCTACTGCTGCCTCAGTCCGCCAGGTATCGGATGTGGGCCACCACAGGGATGGGGATGTAACCTTAGGGAGGGGGCTTTTTTTGACTGAGAGCCACTACCAAAGAGGGTTTCAGCTGAGAGCCAATGGCCACCACCACTCCAAGCAGCTGAGAATGAGCACCTCAGCCTAGCATGCAGCATCTGGATGACTTGCCTTTCTCTTTCCACAGAGTTTGGGTCTCCTTCCCAGAAGTTACAAGCAATAAAAGAAAGCTATATAATTAGAAATAAAAAAAATCAATATCTGCAAATAATACTAAGGCAAGTGTGCCAATACTTGTAGCTGTCACTGCGATTTAAGAATATGGTACCAATCTGCCTGGTACTCAGGGTGAAAAGGGAAATGGGATGTGTCATATCCTTATCCTTATCTGAAAGGAGGAGACAAACTAATTCCTCAGAGGAAACAAAACTTTCTTTAGTAATACATTAAAAAATAAAGCTGGCACATAAACCTTATAAGGTGGAACAGAATGACACAAAGGAATAATGCCCTTGAAAGCATTTTCTTTATAGCACATTCAATAGTACATTTTACATAGTTGTTTCTTGTAAAAACTGGGGGAGAGGGGATAAATAAAGACACAAATCAGTGAGGGTTTTCTTCCCTCCAAAGTACAAGATAATGTGACCCAACATGCAGAATTCTGGTGCCAAGTTAAGGTCTACGGCTAGACCTCAAATTTGTAGAGGTGTCCATGTACCTCTTGGCCTTTCAAGGATTAAATAATGTTTCCTCTGGGCAAAATTTTCCATGGGAACAGACTCCTCAACCTTTTTAACCATATGCCCAGGACCCACAGCAGCACCCGGTCCATAGTGGAGACTCATATTTGTTGAAAGAGTGAATAAGCAACATGAGTCTCTCAGACTGATAAGCAGACAGTCTACCAGTGCGTGTGTGCACGCGTGCGTGTGCGTGTCTTACGAGCAAGTAAGGAGTTGCAGGGATGATTTTAATACAAGTTGGAATGCAGACAAGCAGAAGGCAGAGTAAGGGGGAATAATTTTTGATGGAACAGAATTACAGAAGGCCTTGAAAAGCCGTCAGAGATTTAGACTTGAAGGCATAAGAAACAGGGAGCCAATGAGGCTTCTAAGCAGGGCACAAGATAAAAGCGTTGTCTGAAATAAATGATCTTGGCAGTGGGAAACTGAAAAACAAATTTTTCCATCAAACAAGTTGTTTTCAACAAGGGCTGTTTAATTTAATTTAACATTTTATTTTTAAAGCAAATTTAGTCAAACCGGTTTTTCTTATGCACAAAATTAACTTTAGGGAACTTTTCTCTTTATTATAAAAATTTTTAATTTGAAAGTATAAATATATTTAAAAAGGGAAAAAATCAAATTATCAAATCACCCCTCAGAGGAATTCACTGCTGACATCCTTTAAGACAGACTACAGAGATAATTTTGTTACCTCAATTTCCATTTAAATTACATGTATTTTTCATGTTATTGAAAACTCCTCAGAAACATATTTTAAACAATTTTGTAATATTCACTTACATGAATTGTTCATAGGTACTTAACCATGTCTGTACTGTTTAAGGTTTGTTTTCACACTTTAATATTTTAATTTCTATACTTTAATAACTACTGCTTCAGTAAGTATCCTATGCATAAATTTTTATGGATATCTCAGATTATTTCCTTAAACAAAATATTTCTCAGAGTGGAACTACTGGTTCAGAACAGATTAATATTGTGATATATATTTTTAAATGTTTCCCCAAAAAGGTTATATCAGTTTGAACTCTCTCCACTAGTATATGAGTCTACTTTTCTATACACTCATCAGCATGAGGGATTTCTATTAAAAAGAAAAATATTACTGATTACACAGTCAACAAATTATGTTTCATCACAGTTTTAAATTTAAATTTCTTTCATTACCAATGAATTTGAACATTTTACTCAAATAGTTATTACCCCTTTTGTTTTGTTTTTTACTCTGTAAATTCTCTTCTCATTTCTCTGCTACTTAACTCAAGCTTTCAGCAACAATTTTTGTTTTCTCATAGGTCTTCTATGAGTTTATTATATAATAAAGCAATTAACCTGTTACATGTTGTATTTCTTGGAAATATTTATAGAGATAGAAAATAATTTAATTTCCCATGTTGATTTTCCTTTTGTGATTTTTTTTCCTTTTTAAAATTAAAATGATTTTTCATTCCAAGATTTGACAGTGATTCACTTTTACTTTTTATATATACTTTAAAAATCTAAATTTTAAAATGAAACTCTTTAATCCATCCAAAATTTCTTTTGGTCTATGGGGTGAAATGATGTATCAGTTAGGGATCATGATTACAAAGAAAAAGTCAGGTGTCCCTGCCACCATCTCTGCCAAAAGATCAAATCTAAGCACCACCCACTTCTTCACTTACTAGCTTATGACCTAGTAGATAATAATTTTTAAAGCTGAGGTCAAATGCTCTGATATACCTTTGAAGGAGGCTGGGAGAACGTTCAAAATTTTGACTTTGCAAAGGTGGAATTTATAATGCGGGAAGCTCTCCAAGCATAACACGGGTGGTGTTCAAAAGATGTTGAGCTGCCAAAAAATGACAAATATTCCTATAGATGAGGAAATAAATCAGCCATTGTTTCAAAAAGCTTGCCAACTGTGCCAATATAATTTATTAAGTAATCTTTCTTTTCTCCATGAATGTGTTATACCTTCATTAGGGCATATTAAATCATTATGTCTAGTAGAATGGGTTTCTGGTTTGGGCACAATTTTTAATAGTAGTACCCTGAGCATTTGGGAAGTTTCATATAAGACCTAAGCTAACCAAGAGTCACATACACACACACACACACACACACACACACACACACACACACATACCCCTTATGTCTCTTTATGTAACAATGACTTTTATTTATATGCATCTTGCAATTTTAATTTCTATCTCCTCTAATATGTTATTTAGCCTTTCTTAATCCTCAAATAAAGCTAATCATAGTACCCAGAGCCCACGCTCTTAACCACTGATGTCAGTGTTATCTCCAGTTTACAGATAATGAAAGGAAAAATAATCATATCTAATATTGTAGATATTATTGACTAATATACACAGTTAAGAAGTTCTATCAGTTGCCATCCAATGTTAAAAACAATAAGGTGAGTACTTCAGTGGTACTTCTTTCCCCCGAGGCAGTTTATATTCTGGGTCATTCAGAATGTGGAACAGTCATCCTCCTGATTACAAAAGTCACTTAGCACATTCCTCCAACTCCCACCAAGATCACAGAATCAGAATATCAGATGAAAACGTTAGCCCTCAAAAGGTTTACCAAGAATTTTTTGGTAAAGTTGTTTTATTTAGTTCTTACATCTTAACCTTGGGAGTATAATTACCCCAGTGCATAAATTCTCTTATGGTTCTAATTACAGAGATTATGGTGGAAAGGGAGTTGAAGGCAGAAATTAAAGATTGCATGTTCTATGGGGTTGTGAATGATGCATATTAAAAGGCTACCTTAATTTAATGTGGGAAAATAAGGCCTATACTGCCTGAGCTAAGAAATAAGATTTCCCATATATCGCTGTAGAGTAACAGTTCCAATCTACAGCATGCCTAAGGAGTATGAGGCACCCTTAGGTTCTTTTCAGCCCTAAAGAATAAGTATCATTATTCTCAGTTTTAAAGAAAATGGAAACAATGGAGCATTTTTTTTCCAACCAACATACCCATCTTCAAAGTCCATGTTTTTCCCACCCTTTCAGAGGTCAAAGAAGCAAATGTTTTAACATCCCCTCATTTCTCATCTCTTTCCCCGTATCTTTGTTACTGATGTGTCCTCCTGGGGCATCAACGTGGGAGTCAGGCCTCTTTGTGAGATCTCAGGAACCAGGAAAACCAGTGATTCCTGACCTTAACTACTGCAGTATGACGGTACCAAAATTCCACTTTTATAGGAGTTTTATTATTAGAAATGAACATGTTGGGAACATACAAGTTATAGGATGTTGTCAGAGAAAATAAAAATATTGGCAAAAATATTCTCAAAATTCCTATAATTTTCCAGAGAGCATTTCCCAAATTTTATTATTTATATTAAATTATAAAAATATAGACTGATGATTTTAGCAATACGTCACTGGTAGCAAGGGTGTGTCACTGGAGTATGTCTACTGAGGCTCCATCTGCTTCATTCCAAGCCATGACCTCACAGTTCCCATGCACCCAATCAGAACAACACACAGATTCACACATTAGCAGATTCGCAGCAAGCAGCAGGGAAACCAACGTATTTTCCCCCTGTCTGGAAACATCATGGGAATAAATAGGAGAAATGGATATGATGTGGAAAGTCATTGATAACACCAGGGGCCACAGCTTTTTCCTTGTTCTACTCACATAACTTCTCTTTCTTCCCTGATCTCTGAGGAGGGCTACCCTATTTTCAGGGCACATGGGCAGTGTGGATGATGTTCAAGAAAGAATGCTATGGAAGAGAGATGGAAGAGAGCAAGTCTTAGAAATCTGGAGCTGTAGGAGCATGGGAGAGAGGAACTTTTCAAATAGGCCTTAAAGTATATGATCCCCTTAAGTATTTGACAGCTATGAGTCAAGACCAAAATACAGAGCTGGGCCAAGTACCACCATTTTAGGGACTGAACAGAGCATGGAGTCATGGCTTTATAAACATAAAAGGTAAAATTAGCCTCATTCCTCCCAGATTAAATACTGAAGTGTTTTTTTAAAAAGATGAACTGGTAAAAGTATTGGAATTCCTACAATGCTTCTGAATGGTAATGTTTTTCAGAGCACTGACTCAGTATCCGCAAGTTTGTGACCATCACTGTCATTATTTCATTAACTGTTTACTTCAGCAGAAACTCGGAAGCTGAATAATGCTTACCATGGTGCTAGTTAATGTGATCAAGTGATTTACCTTATTGTAGTTTTCAAATATAATGTTTAAATTTTTAATTAAAAAAAACAAAAATTCTAAAAAAAAGTACTGAAATTAGTATTTGAGTATTTTGTTGTTTTCATATTTTAAATACACAATCCATTTTACCCACTTAATAAAAGTTTAACAAATGTTAAAAGAATTTGAGTTTTTAATCATTAATCATTAGCCAGTTTGGTGTGTCTATTCCAATTTGTTTCTGGTGAAACAAAAGACCGTAAATAAACGGAAAAGAGTCTCTCCTTCACCAAACTCTAGTCAGGATCTTCTAAATCCTCTTCCCAACTAGGCCTTGACACTTGGACTTCCTTTGTCTTTGCATTGTTCAATTTTAGCAAATATCCTGCTAAATCAGTTAAACAGAGTCTCCCATCCTCCATACCTGTTCACCCTCCATATCTAACAAGAGTTCCTCAACCCACCACCATATCCCAGGTGATATCTGATCTGGTTTCAGCAAGAACTACGGTTACATTGGTTTAGGTGAAATCCTCCCTTACCCCTGATGTTTCCTCTTAGTAATTTTCCATCCACTAAACTCCACCCTACTTCCTCGTCTATAAATTCCTACTTTTCCTTGTTGTATTTGGGAGTTGAACCTAATATTTCTCCCTCACTGCAAAACCTCATTGCCATTGTCCCTACAACTATCCTGATGGTCCTGAATAAAGTCTGTCTTTCTGTCAACAAATGTCATGAATATTTTTTCATTAATAATATTAACTAATCAATCAACTGTATTACTATTAATATCAAGTATAGTAATACTTTCTACTAAATTATATTTTTGAATCACTTTTAGATATATGTTTTCCCATTTTTTGTTATATACCTTAGTTGATCTGTAGATCGCTTTACTTGAAGAGTTTACTCTCATTATGGGAGAAGTCATAACTTTTCAGGAAAATCAACAGCTTCAAATTATGAACAGTGTCTTCCTGAATCTTCCGTGAACCGACTTCAGGTTCACAATGAATATAATGCTTCTACAGTTCATTTTGGAAGACAAAAACAATAAAATAATTTCTGGATCTGATGAATGAGAGAAGGAATTGGTGGTTAAAATGACACTTCGGTCTCAAAATTTTTAAACTTGCAGTAGTAAGTACAAGCAATAGACCCAGGGAAACAAACCATCCATAATATGGGGAGTCCTATGAGAATTAATTTTTTTCAAATTATATTGATAACGTACATTGTAAATACGGAAAATTCTCTGCCAGATCAAGAGTTGAGGGTATGACTTCAATCCATGTTCCCAAACCACAGCTTGACTGCACAGATGCACTAGACGAGTCAGAACTAGAGAGTTTTACCTGTATGGAAACAGTAAATGCAATCACACATTACCTAAGTATCCACTGAGTATTTCTGCCGGTCACGGCACTAGGCTGAGAGAATGTGGATGTAAAGCAGCAACAAAGCTCTTGCCCTCAAGGATTTACATTCCAGCAGGGAAAACAAACAGATATGTAACAATAATGGAGTTCTATTATGAAAGCATTTCTAGGTCAGAACTAGGTGCTCTGGACCTTGAAGAGTCATCACTGTCAATAACATATTTTTCCCAATTATATGTTGATGCCTCAGACTGAGTATATTATAACCTCATCCAAACAGGTCAAACATCAACAGAAAAAATTCCAAAGCAACTTGAGAAATATCACATTTTATGTATGGAAGTAAAGCAGAATTTTTACACATTTCTATCCCCTGGTTTTCTTCTGTGGTCAGGTTTTAAAGAAATATGTATTGAGGGCCTAGCACAGCGCTAGGTTACATAACGAAGGGAATAACAAACAATACACATGACAGGAATCAAACGTGTTAGAATCATATTGATGTTACAGGAGTTACTTTGAGAGAAACAGGTGAAATTACCCAAAGAACCAGCAGAACTGTGTTTTTACAAGAAGAATTTCTGGGGCAAGTATACAAAAACACAGAAGTGGCTAAACATATTTAGGAAGCAAATTTTTTGTGAAACAACATTTGGCCAAGGGATGAGGGGGCTGTCTTTACAGGAGGACATGCCAGAACTTTCAATATGCTGGTAACACTGCAAATTTCAAAGAAGATACATGGCATGAAAGTTTTTCGTAAGAATTTGCTTTTAAAAAAAAATCACTGTTAATAGATTATCAAGAGTCACAACACTTTGGGAATGGCAAAGTCACATCAAAAAGTCAAAGTCAAAATTACGCTAAATATACTATTAAGTTCTCTCCTTTAGAACTAAGGAGAGATAGCCTTATTCCAACATTCTTCTATTTTAAGGTACCAAATTAAAGCATAAATTCTTTCCTTGACAAAACTTGGAACAAATTCCTTAGCCTGGGAGATTTTCCTCTCAAACATGAAGAAATATGTGTTAGCTATTTTTGAGTAGTAGGAATGTAAAAAATGTGTATTTTTGAGAATTGGAGACTTTTTTGTCCTTGAATAACTCAAAATTTCTTTGTTCTTCTGAATCAAATTTAGCAAGTAATTAGTGCATAATGAGAACCAGTTGTAGCATCAGACTCTATTTAGTCAAAGTGCATTTAAAAATACATAGGAAGACAGATAATCTGAATTTTCTTTCTAATGATGCTAACCTCATGAATGTTGTTGAAGAATGTATCATGGGCTCAAAAATCTGTTTCGCTGATTTCCAGAAAGGCCTTGGGGATTAATTTTCTCTCCAAGCTTTGTCCAACAATATATTGAAGCAAATGGGAGTTTGGAATCAAAGAACAGCAGCATAGAAGCAGAGAGGGTCTCTAACAGAGCCTAGTCAGATGATTGCTCAAACATCGGCTCACTTGCTAGGTTATTGGTCATGCTTTAACTGCTGAAGGCAATGCTGAATCCTACTAGAATCCTATTCTGGAGACAAAAGTCTCACTCCTAAATCCACACAAAGCAAATAAATTATAGGCAGAAATTAATCAGTTACAGCCAAAGCAAGCAAAGCACAAAGGCTCAGACTGTGAAAGTTTCTAAACAAAGTATGTGTGACAGTGAGCAGGAGGGATAAGGAGGAAGACACAGTTAGTACCAATGCAGGAGTGTCCTAAGTGACAGTCATTGCAGAGTTGGGATGTTGTAGGGTTGTGCCAGCTTCTTTTTCGATAACCACTCAAATTTCAGAAGTGTATTTACCTCTTACGTAAAGTCCAAAGCTTGTCACGTCTTTCCAGCAGGTGATTCGGGGACCTAGGCTCCTACCGTCTTATTTGCTACACTATCTTTACAAACAAGGTTACCAGACATATCTGCATGAAGCTACCAGAAAGAGAAAGAGCATGGAGAATAAAAATATGCGGTATTTTATAAGCCAGTCCTTAAAGTGGTGCACTCACTTCTGCTCACATAAACTAGACCTAGTTGCAGGGCTACATCTCACTGCAAGGAAGACGGGGGACCTAGGCCTAGAGGGAACATGGCCCACGAGTGTATCCAGGAAGAAGAGACAGATTAGTGCAACAGTAGGGAGAGAAAGCTTGCAGTTTAGACAGAAATAGCCCATTCTAATCCGAGTTCTGTGACCTACTAGATGAAAAACAGTGGGCAGGTTACTTAACCTTTCTGAGCACAGTCACACATGTTCACTTTCCCCCTCCAATTCATTCTAGCTTCTACATCAAATTTCACAGAGTTTTCCAGCCAGGAATAAGGTGTGTATGGCAGCCCAGCTTATCTGCGGTGTCTAAGGAATACAAGGTTAATAACTGAATAAAGAGAACAAAGCTATATAAACCAGGAGCAGACAAAGACACAGAAGGCAAAGGAGGGGATGAGGAGGATCAGCTCAAGCAACCTCTACCACTGAACTGTGCAGGTGTTCATCCCCACACTTCATCCCCACCTTCGTTTCCTTATCACACAGCTTCTACGCAAAGGTGACAATCTAGCCTTCCTTCCCCCAAATACACCACTGAACTCTATGCTAATGCAATGGTTCTCAAATTTTAGTGTGCATCAGAATCATCTGGAAAGCTGGGATAAAATGTTAGGCCCACTCACAGTATTTCTAATTCAGTATGTGTGGGGAACGGCCAGAGGAGTCACATTTTCAACAAATTCACAGGTGATGCTGATTCTGCTGCTCCAAGCCAGACTCTGAGAACCACTCTCTAGAACATGATTCTTATCCCTGACTGAAAATGAGAACTAACGTGGAAGTTTTCTAACATGCCAGACTACTCAGACTAATCCAATAAGAATCTTAGGAGGGGTGGTGAAACCCAGGCACACGTATTTTTTGAAGTTCCCTAGGTTGAGAACCACTGCTCACACAGGACACAGATAGTTCTCTTTGTAGTATCTTTAAGAAATGATTTCCTTGGTCATAAATCTGAGGACATGGCTTGGATCTGCTAGGTTTGTCTTGGAGCCACTGCCTGGAACGGTGCTTGGTGCATTGCAGGCGCCTCTTCACTTAACACAGCTGAAGTTCTTACCGAACTAGTTGATTTCCTTAACCTTTCTACTGTGATGAAATACGGACATCCTTTCTTTTGAACACATCTCTCATTTCGCAATTTGCATACTGAGTTTTTCTATTTCTGATATGACATTAACAACTGTTCATTTGCTTATTTGTTTGCTTACCTTGCTAGTTCCTTCTCTTCCACTCAACCCCAAGGCTTGCTAAAGGTCCTGTGTATCACCTTCTCCACGTTGGTGTTTCTGTTATGTCCTCTCCAGGCAAGTTCATGCTGGCATGCTCCTGACCCTCCAGTGACCCCCTAATATTAGAAACGGATTAGATTACTCCACCACAATTGCTACGTTGAGAAGGTAACTGTTAAGAGGTGTCCTAATGGGAAGTAACAGTGTAGCTAGAGATAGATCATTATAACAAAATAGCCAACATTTATTGAGCACAACGCATTGTACTAAATAAAGACTTTACACAGGTCATACCATTTAGTTTTCACAAGAAACTATGTTTTGGATACAATTCTTATCCCCATGCTACAGATGAGGAAAGTAAGGCACTGGGAGGTTAAATAACTGGCCCAAAGTCACACAGCTGATGAAGTGCGGAGCTAGACGCTTTGGCTCCAAAAATCAAGATCTAACAATTCTATTACAGAAGAGAGTGACAAAGAGGTTCTAGAATTAGAACAAGATTATAAGAGAAAATAAAAAAATCCCCACATGGGAGTAGAAAACAAGACTCAGATTCAATATAATTGAACAAAGGCATTGAAATATAAAAGCTCAAATGAAGAAATAAAGAAAAAATCATCATAGATGTTCATGGAAAAGGAGGAGCAGGGAAGATCACATGTATCAGGAAAAATCAGAGGAAGAGGGGTAGATGGCTGTGGTCCCTGAGTCTGTCAATGAAAAGGATTCGTGGGTGCTTCCCATGGACCTGATGTGGGCAAATCAAGAGACAGAGAGCTGACTTGTGATCATTTTGGTACCTTTCCAATAATTCGGTTTATAGGAACAGAAGGAACCCAGCATCCAGAAGCTAGATGTTATGTAAACACTGGTTTGTTAGGGGTTCACAAGGAGTCTGAGGCAAAAAGCTGGACTAGAGATGCATCTGTACCTAGGTCAAGGGAACTATAGGTAGAAGAGTCTAAGAGGGATCTTTAAAAAGGCCAAAACAGTAACCCTATGATAAAGAAAGACCTAGCTTTAAACATAAGACAGAACAGGGGGGCCTGGGTGGCTCAGTTGGTTAAGTGTCTCCCCTTAGCTCAGGTCATGATCTCAGGATCCTGGGATCAAACCCCACATTGGGCTACCTGCTCAGTGGGGGTCTGCTTCTCCCTGCCTCTGCCCCTCCTCCCTGCTCGAGCTCTCTCCCTCTCGCTCTAATAAATAAACAAGATGTTAAAAAAAAAAAAAAAAAAGACAGGACCAGAGAACATAAAGCCAGTTACATGAGAACAGATTAAAGATATGTCCTTTTTACGTTACCACTTCCTTTAAACTTGAAGCTCTCAGAATCTGGGAAGCAAACAAATGGGAGTGAAGGAGGAGAAGCAGGCCGAGCAATAAGACAGAAGACAACTAATTACAGGCCTATATGCCCTGAGGCAGGTTAGAGCTTGAGGAAGGGAGAAGACTGACATTAGGGGCACCTGGGTGGCGCAGTCCTTAGGCATCTGCCTTCAGCTCAGGGTGTGATCCTGGCATAATGGGATCGAGCCCCACATCAGGCTCCTTCACTGGGAGCCTGCTTCTTCCGCTCCCACTCCCCCTGCTTGTATTTCCTCTCTCGCTGGCTGTCTCTATCTCTGTTAAATAAATAAATAAAATTCTTTAAAAAAAAAAAAAGACTGACATTAAATCTTCAGAGTTTTAAATAATAATCTACGCTAGACACCAAATTTCTGAATTAAAGTAGTATTTATTTTTTAAAGTGACTATCAGACTGTTTTATCTAAGATTGAGTAAAAACATGGAGGAAGACCAATATATGGGTTATGTCTGATGAAGCCCTGAGTTGTACTTCTTTAATATACCGTTCCTACAAATGTAAGAGAAGTCTCAGATGACATTTTCATTGTTTTCAACCTAGAATTCTTACGTATTTGTCTAGAGGAGTCACAGACAAGGCCTGAAAGAAGTTGTTCTCTATAAGGAAAAGAGACGACCTCTGGAGTATGGAAGCCATACCTCAAGATATCCCGAATTTTCAAAGTTCTGGTTCACGAAATGCAGTGCCATGTTGGATAGGAGGAATGTCTCGGTATATGCACTTGATTTTGTCACTCAAATTGTCCTTCAGTCTACCATGAGTCCTGATATGAGTAATGACTACTTAAAAAAAAAAAAAAAAAGCAATTTTCTCTTTAGGTTTCTAAGTCACATGGGGCACCAGTATCCACGGGTTTTGTTAGTCAGGTCTGGAAACTAAAACAGGAACTGCTCTAGGTATTTCAAGCAAGAAAGGACTTAACACCTAGAATTTAGTGCCAGTAACACTGGCACTGACTGACTAGCTGTTAGGCTGACTAGCTCCCAGGCTCACCTGACCTGCCTTCTGAGGAGCAAGTTTCAATCAGGTCAGGAACTCCAGGAAACCATTGTCAAATGGTCACTGCTGCCTGGAATGTGGAGGCAGATGATTTTCCAAGCATCCCCAGAAGCCACAGTTGACACTGAACCTCATCATCTGCTGAAGCCCAGGTGCCACCTGCCATCGACAAAGAAGTACCATGGCTTCTGTTCCCTTCTACCTTCTAACACGAAGACTGTGTCAATTATTACAGGAGAGTAAACCAGAAAGACATAGTAAGAAATGCTGGGAAATGTAGTTACTGGTCTTCTAGCCCTGACAGCTCCAAGGAGAGCACAAGAGGAACACTAGGAATGGTGCTGAGTGAGGACCATCACAAAATCCAGCACGTGAGGTATTCCCAGCAGAGGAGACCATACACTGGCTTACATCAATTAATATTTTCAAATAAAATACTAAAAGGAAGTACATCCGTTCACTGTTTTGATTCTAAAAAGATCAATGTTTGATTCCTCTAAAGCAGACGCACGGTTTTCCAGGGCTGACAGGTGCTCCTTTTGCCCTCTGCTTCAACCTCTGAGAATGTATTTGTTGTATACACAAAATGAGACACATGGAAACAGGTGCAGGGGACCAGGCAGGAAACCATGTAGACCTACACCGGCCTGGAAGCAGGCGGACGCACACCATACCCCACACCGATTCCAGTCAAAACCCTGAACCGATCAGGATGAACGTGGCTCTAAGTCAAATCCATACCTTTTAGCAGCACAAAGGCATTAGAGCTTAACCAGCAAAAACAAATCAGCAAAAGTTCCAAGGAAATTCTAACCTTAATCCTTCCTTGGATATCAATTTTGATCACAGGTTAGCAAATCTTCTCAGGAAACATTTATTTCAAAATCTGTATATAGCATGTTTTCCTCTTAGATGATAAAAAAAACTCTAATAATTTCAAACACAGGATTAAAGTGGATATGAAAAAGAATTAAGCAAGGGTTGTATTATTGATCCTGCTGTCTTCAGCCCACCACCTCCTCCCACTCCTAATCAACCCTGCTCCCTGACACCCAAGTTGGTATTTCTAAAATTTAGATCTCATTTGTGATCAAATTTATGTCTCTCATTTGTTTCAAAGGCTACCAAGACTCCCTATAACATTAAAAAAAATTAATTCTCTGCAACAATATCTAAAAGGTTTTTTCAAATTGAGTCCCTATCAACCTCTCTAGCCTTAATTCTTACCATGCTCTTCAATTTCAACTATAAATGGCTCTATTTATTCCTACCTACAAATACTGATGTGAAGGTTAAATGAGATGATGTAGGTAAAGCATAGAGACAATACCTGGCACGTATTAGGGGCTTAATAAATCATCTTCAAAAACATCCTTTACAATGTATGCATATATAGGTGGTTTTCCATACATAATCTCCTAAACATTCACAGATACCCCTTGAGGAAAGTAGATGAGATTTTTTTTTTTTAATATTTTATTTATTTGACAGAGATAGAGACAGCCAGCGAGAGAGGGAACACAAGCAGGGGGAGTGGGAGAGAAAGATGCAGGCTCATAGCGGAGGAGCCTGATGTGGAGCTCGATCCCATAACGCCGGGATCACGCCCTGAGCCGAAGGCAGACGCTTAACCGCTGTGCCACCCAGGCGCCCCTAGATGAGATTTTAACGTCTCCATTGTTTCAATTAAGAAGCTGAGGCTCATGGAGCTTACGTGGCTTGCTAAAAGTACTACAGCTGGTAAGTGGAGGAGCTGGTACCTAAATCTACTTCTGAATACAAGTTAGTACACACTCCACTGCCGTGTATTTCTTCCCCTACAGATTTATGAAAAGTTGTATTTAGGTAGAAGTTGTACTTTGCCCCGTTACCACAGTGTCTGTGCCAGACATTTACCCAGTTTCTTTCAGATCTACTCCCTGCTCAGAATGGGCTGACCCTGCAAACCTTCCCAAGCTGCCTTGCCAACAGGCTTCTGAGCACGTGAGTGAGTGGGAGGACTGGCAGATATTAAAGGCAGGAGGGAGGCAGAATCTATAGACTTTTTCACTGTCCATACCTTGGGTCAGGTAGTGGCTGTATCTCTGCTATGGTACCAGGCTCCTGCAGGCAACTCCCACTGATGTCCGGGATCCCAGTGCGTATCCTTGGCTCTGAGATCCTAGTAGCACCACCTCCTCACACTAGGTCACCAGCACTGGGGGACGGTAGTTGCACTTCCTATTACTGTCAAGACTGAGGTTGCCTCTTAGTCCCCTATTTGGCCTTTCAGCTTTTCTAAAACCCCTGCATTCATGCTCTTGTGTTGAACCACAGGATCTCTTTCCCTAACTAGGCCTTAATTCATAAATGGCCACACACAAAAATTCGATATTTCAATCAATTTGGAATTACAGCCTTCATTTACATCAACTCATAACATTAGACATGCTAATGTTCTTTATAGTCTGGGACAGAAAGTATCCATTCTCCTCTTTTCCATCCTAACATAACCTTAACTTGTTGAATGTGACAATTTATCCAACTAAAATTCTAACTAGCCCAGGTTCAGTTGCAGGTGTTCGTGGCCACATGATTAAATTCTGGCTACTGAGATCAATGGTTGGTAGGCCTCTTGGGAAAGTGCCCAAAATTACTTTACTCAATCGCCAAGTAACTGCACTCACTTTTCCTGTTTTTTCCTATCTAGGATGCAGACATGATGACTGGAGCTATGCAGTCACCTTGTAACCATAAGAACATCTGAAAGATATCATTTACAATGAAGACTAAAAAGACAAAGGACCCTGGACCCTGAAGACATATGTGGAGCACAGGTACCAGAGTGGGAGTACCCACATCCTCCTATTATATGAGAACATTATTATCTAGGTACTAGGATCTATTACTGGAATGTGTTTGTATTGACAAACACATTCCAAACTGATACAAAACTACACCTCAGTATTCTTGCATTGACTTACTCATTAGTTCGTTCATTTCTGCTATGTGTCAGGTACTATGCAAGAACCTGGGTGTATAAAAGAAGATTAAGGCAAAGTTCTTGCCTTTAAGAAGGTCACGGTGTAGTAGGCTGCTGGACACAGAAATGGGTTGTTAAAACTGCAGGGGGGGAAGTGAATACCACAAAAAATAGCATTTAGGCCATACAGAAAAAGAGTACCAAAATCTAATCCCTGGGGCTAGGGACAGTTTCTTGTGCAATCGTGGCAAACTGAACCAATAAAGAAGATTAGGAATGAATTGGTTTGAGGTATTGTACCAAAATGGGGTTGGGAAGGAGAAGGCGGTCATGGAAACAGGAAAACGTTACAGGTAGAGAGGAATTAAAGGAAACGAGAAACGTGGTGATGTGTGGAAGGAACTTCCAGCAGTCTCGTTCTGTTAGTGGGTAATGCACCAACCAGAGAGTAGTGACAGGTAAGTCATTATAGCATCTCCTGCACCAAGATACAGAGTTCACACTTCGTCCTGAAGGCAAAGGGGAGTCACCGAGGCTCTGATGTTCTTTAAGCAAGGAGCGACACCACTACCAAAGAATACTGGGGCCCCTCCAACAACGGATGGGCTCATCAAGAGCTCAATTCAACATAAGGAGTGGTTAATTTTGTTGTGAACTATTATCACCAATTGATGTGGTACAAGCTAGTTTCTCCAAGAATGACTATCATTAATTGCTGACCAGGATAAAAGGTGCAGTCTGGGACTGGGGGAAGTCTTCCATAAAGTGTGAGCTTCTAGAAGCATGTGCATTATTTGCTCAATAAACACTTCTTGCATGAGTAAATAAATGAATAATATGTATGAGGAATAATGTTTCTTCACTCACTCCCAGAAGTAGATAATCAACAGCATTTAGCACCCACCATATGAATGTGCCTTCATTCTCTGCCCCAGGGCAGTGGTTTTTGCTTGCCAATTCGGGAGCAAAGTATTCTGTATGCAGGAAAAGGAACCTGGTAGTTTTATTTACTTGTAGGCTTGGAGTTTACGGTCTCATATTAAGAGTTTTGAAACAGTAGCTCCAGAGAAACTGACTCCAGGTTTCCTCCAGTCACTTGGGAGTCTCTTTCTGTCTATAGTACCTATTAATAAAGAAATGCAAATATTGGGCACCAGAAGAAACTGAATCCTTAGATTAATTTCAGCAGAGCTGGAAAAAATGGTTTTGAAATCTAAAAGAGATTTTAAAAAATAGTTCTACATATGTCTTCAGAGAAGCTAGAAAGAGAAGCATTTAAAGAAATGCACACTCCCTGCAACCAGAGAGCAGGCTGGATCTCTGGGATGCTTGGAAAGAAGAAAAGAAGATAAATGGATGTGTTTAGGCTTAGTCACTGTAAAGGGGCTTTGGAAGCACACTAAAATGGCCAGGGATTGTCTCTCCCTAAAACTTCATATGTAGCCAATAAAGTTTGAGATCCTCCTGGAATTATGGTTTTGCACAGAAGTTGCCTAGCATGGTCCTTAAAGTTTCAATGAATGAGAAAAGTAAAATGGAAGGAAGACAGAAAACAAGGAAAGAAGGGACAGAGGGCAGAAGAAAAATTGGGAGCTGTTAGGGAAAAACACATGTCTTAGTCAATTCCAGCTGCCATACCAATGCACCATAGATTGAGTGGCTTATAAACAGAATTTATTTTTTATTTTTCACAGTTCTGGGGGATGAAAGTCTGAGATTAAGGTGCCAGTATAGCTGGATTCTGATGAGGACCCTCTACTGGGCCGCAGACTGCTGATTTCTCCTTGTATTCTCAAATGGCAAAGAGCAAAGAGGGGAAGCAAGATGTCTCATGACTCTTATAAGGGAACTAATCCCATTCATGAAGGCCCCACCCTCATGACCTCATCTCATCCTAATTACCTCTCAAAGGCCCTGCCTCTTAATATCATTACATTGGGGAGCAGGGTTTCAATTTATGAACTGGGGAGGTGGGTGGTTACATTCAGGCTGTAACAACACATTTGAAAAATAATCTTTTCAAAGCAGAAAAGAGAGTAGAACAAATTACATGTCACCACCAAATGCAGTGCAGGGGTAGTAAGATTTGAATTAGAATTCAGGAGGGCCTAGTTTTTTACTTATGAGCTATGTACTGCTGACCAATTCATTTGATTTGAGTAAGGCTCAATTTCATCATCTGTTAAATGGATACAGTGTCTTCATCACAAAATTGGTATGAAAATTAAATGAGATTGTCTTTGCAAAGGACTTAGTTCTTTATCTGGCACACATGAAGCATTCAACAAGTCATCAGCTATTTAATAATGTACAATAAAAGTATATTCTAATTCATCAAAAAACTATTTTATGCATTTAGTGTGTTCTCACTAGGTCCTTGGGCTGTATTAATGAGCAAGATGGTATCCTATCCTAGAAGTTATTCATATTCCAGTGCACAAGACAGACAATAGATAACTTCGGTGGAGTGTGTCCAACACCAAGGTAAGTGTAAGTTCAAGGTACTATAGAATTGTAAGAGATAAACACAGAAAGAGGCTAGATCATAAAACTCCAAAAGAATCTGGAGTCTACTTGAGAGCAGGGGTCCACTGAGGAGTTGTAAGCCGAAGATGGAAAAGTTTTGACTTTAGAGAAATGAATGACTATAGCTCCAGATAGGAAGGAAATACAGTGTAGAGGATAAAGAGAGAAAGAAAAAAACTGTTACACCAGTTATCAAATTCAGATTTTTTTCCTTTGAATTTCCACACTCTAGTCCAAGTTACTCGAATGTGTGTTGATTTTAAGCTCAACTTTAAGAGAATTCCCCTAACACTAGACATGGTGCTAAGTAAAAGCAAAGATTTTAGAAGGTTCGTTGAATGTATAACAAACTTCATTCAGGGGCGCCTGGGTAGCTCAGTCGTTAAGCATCTGCCTTAGGCTCAGGGCGTGATCTCGGAGTCCTGGGATCAAGCCTACATCATGCTTCTCCACTGGGAGCCTGCTTCTTCCTCTCCCACTCCCCCTGCCTGTGTTCCCTCTCTCGCTGGCTGTCTCTCTCTCTCTCTCTGTCAAATAAATAAATAAAATCTTAAAAAAACAAAAAACAAAAAACTTCATTCATGTAGGTATTTGGTAAGTACTCACTACATGCATGAAAAATTACTAAATGACTCAAGTATTTCACAGCCATAATTACACCTCCAGGCGGTAAGAGCTCTGAGGACAGGAATAAGGTGGAACAGAACCTATTCCACAGTCAGAGGGTTAAGGGGAGACTGTGCCCAAAAGTTGATGCTTGAGCTACATCTGGAAAGATAAATGCATATTCCACACAGGAGCTTCCAAGCTGTGGAAATAACATAAAATATAACAGAGAGACAGTAATATAACTGCAGAATGGTATACAAATAGAATACCATTTATTTTTAGAAAGAGATACACTTGAGTACGTACAGCTACATAAGTAAGGGCATGGAATGCAGACTAAAAAGAATGCAGCCCAACAGGTTGACTGACCACGGGTTTCTAATTCTGAGGATGGAAATGAATGTAAAAAGAAAAGGAAAGTTTTACATTTTGCTTTATATACTCCTATACTATTTGACTTGTTACAGTGAGACTGTATTTATCTATTACTTGCATAAAAAGAAACAGCATATGCTCAAAAAAAGAAACAGCGGAGCTCCAATGTATTGTCTGATGTCACTGGAGAGGACGTGTATGAGGAGCTTGCAGAAGACCAGAGTCTTCAGGTGACCACGGCCGAATCCTGAAGGACTTCGTGGGTGCTATCAAAGCCTGTACGCTTTATAGACATCAGGGATCAATCAATCCTGAAATCAGGAGAAGTGAGTGAGGGACATTTGGAAAGACAGCTGGTAATAGTGCAGAGAGCGGACTGACACGGCACACCACTGGCAATAGAGGAACAGTCACAAACCGTATTAGTCAGGGTGTGCTGAATGAGGCTGTGGTAACAAGGTCTGGAATCTCAGGGGTTGCTCCTTCCCAACTCTGATCCATGGCCAACTCCTCAGCCATCCTGAAGGTACAGTATCGGGACATTCGACCTCAGAGGTTTCTGGAGAAAAATGAGCGTGGAGAAATTCTTTCTGTTTTTAAATTTCTTACGCTAGGAGACATATGTGTCACTTGCACTCAAAGCCCACTGGCTGTTCTGCGCCTCCAATCTAACCCCAAGGAGAATGGGAAGTGGGGGGAAGCTCATGGATATAATCTTATCTGTCATAAACTACTACTGACTTTGTCAGTTAACTGTACACGTTGAGTACAGAAACCAAGACACTGAATTAGGCATTAATTATAGGGCACAACTGATAAGACCTATTAACTGGTACAGGACGAGGCTGAGGGTGAGCAGGATAAAGAGAGGGGAGTAAAAAGCAGAGGTTATTAAAGGATGAAGAAGGGATTACAATGACAACCCGATTTCTCAGCGCTCCCCCAGCTGGGCGGCAGTGCTACTAACTGAATCAGGAACACAAGCAGGTAGGTGAAGGGGAGTGGTAAAAAGCAAGGACCCAACCTTTGCCTGATGTGCATGCAAAACTATTATTTAGAAATTCTAACGAGACAGATGGAACTAATCTTCAGGAGTCACTGGCACTTAGAAGGATGTGTAGGGCCCTGCCAACTGCTGAGAACGCTACCAGCAGAAGCCATGACAATCAAGCAGGGAGTCCCACGAGATACGTGAGCCCTAAAACCTCCTCCACAGGCCTGCTGTACTTTCACCTCAGTAAAAAACCTATTTGGCTGCAGTGCAGTATGGGAAAAGGCAGGACACTAATCTGAAAGGACTGTCGGTATTTTGGAGGGTGAGGTATGATATGCTCTATGTACAAGCCTGTTCTAATGTGGAGCCAGTGACACAGAAGGAATGCCCAGGCCACTGCTGATGTGTCAGGAGTTCAGCTGGTTAGTCAGTGAGACTATCACAACCAGACAACAACCTTACCTAACCCACGTGGAGGAAGTCCATTCAAGTAGTGTGAGGACTGTGGATTTTTCTTACATCATGATACATGTTTGAGCTGTATCATAATTATTAATGATTTTTGGATGTTGTTTTGAGTCTTTTAATACACTTGAACATGATCTCCAAACTCATATTTCTAATTTTGTAATGCCATGAGCCCATACAGAGAAAACTGGTACAGAGTCCGCAGAAAAGAGCCTTGAGGATGACAGTCTGGAGACAAAGCACACCTGGGTGTCCTGCAGAGGTGTGGAACAGAAAAATGAGGGGGGGGAGTAAGAAAAGAACTAGCAGTCAATGGTTTCATGCAAGTGAAAGCAGCAAGACAAGAGAGCTGTTCAATGGGTGGCTGCAGAAAGCCCTTGCACCAGCCTGCTGGAGAGCACTGGCAGCCTTGCTCAGAGGTGTTTCCGTGGAATGTGGGAGCAAGAAAGTGCCGAAGCCAGAGGGAACTGAAATGAGCTGTGACTATGGCAGATTTTTGAAGTTTGGCTGTGTCGTATAGAGAACAAATAAAATTCTCTCCTTATTTTTCCTTCATTCCATACCACTCTCAATCTATTTGGAGCACTGCTGATTCACTTTGTCTCGAAGCAAGGGAGAAGAGAAAGACAATAACGTTTAGAGCAAAGAGGCACACACAGCACATACATCTGGTTGGATAATACGCAGATCCATAGGGAGCCCTAATTTAATAATATAGCTAACGCTCAATATCCTTCTCTTTCTTTAAACAAAGTAAGAAAATGGATAGACTAATGTATTTCTTGTTTCCTTATTCACATTCCAAGATGACAACATGTTCTTTATGCATTTCCCCTGCCAAAAATACTAACCTTTTATAAATGTCCATTTAAAAGTCCACAAAGGAAACGTTCACAAATAAATAAATATAAAAATTGTCAAGCTTTGATTATGACCCAAATCAGGAACCACTTAGCAGCCATTTCTTTTCTCCTGAACAGAAATATCTCTTGGATATGCATTTGTCATGGAACTCATTTCTTATTTCTTCCTCTAAGTAAATAAAACTGTGACAATCATTTCCATCTTCCCACAAAGTCAGCGTGCTAGCATCAGCGGTCAGAGAGGACTGGAGCATTCTGACTTCCCATACTGTCACTTATTCCATAACATGCATTACGGATACTGAAATTGCTTTCCCTTATTTTTCCAGTGAAATTCAGCGTTTACCAAATATTGATTCAGTGGAGAAAAATGATATCAGCTGCCATGTTTTCAACACAAATGCTTTCTATTAGTCAAGCAACAAGTTCAGAAACATGTTTTAAGTAATGGTCACAGAGGTTTGTTTTTTTACTCCCAATAGCAATGCATTTTATTTTTTATTTGACATTGACAAAAATGTGCTACTCAAGAAGGGAAAGTTCCTGGATAGCACGTTTTATGCAAGGGCACTATTTTTCCCCTACTGGACACCCTGCTACTCTGGATAAACTTTCATTTCTGATCACTAAGGCAACTTCACAGTGTTTTCCTTCTCTACCCATCATTTAACTCTCAGCCATGACCAGAGTTCTCTCCTTTTGGCTCCATTTCCAGGCTTTTTTTCCTAATTGTGATCCATGGGTGACTTCATCGATTCTCAAGATTTCAACTTGAGTCTACGTGCTTATTTCTCTCCAAGCAATAGTTTATTCTCTTTCAAACTCCAGCCACATACTTCCAATAATCGCATTAAATGCAATGTGAAAAAATATAACTATCTTTACCCCCAAATCTGGTTCAGCTCCAAAATGATACGTGATAAATTATGACGCCATCCTCTCAAGGTCAAAACCCAGATATTTTAAAAGCCTTTCTCTCTTCCAGTCCTCCACCACAACAACCACATTATCAAATCTTACTGATTTTTCCAAGAAATTATCTATCTGTCCAATTTAGCTTGTCCTCTTTATCTCTAATGCAATCTCCGTCATGAATTTGAACCCTCTCTTCCAGGCAAGTGCAATAGCTTCCTGTCTAACATCCCCTATTTCTACAAGTCTCCCCTCTCTCCAGTCCATCTTGTACACTCTTATAAGAGCTGCTTTTATGAAATAAATACATTTATCCACTCACCCTGAAAACCCCCATTGACTCCCCATCATTTACAATATAAAGTCCACAATCCTTATAGGTCTTAAAATTCTTTATATTCTTTTCCCAAACTGTCCCTCCAGACTCATCTGCCACTTGAACTTCTGACAGTTCTTCAAGACCTCCTTCCATTTTATGAATCTGTGCCCTTTATTCATATGGCTCCTTATGCCTAAAATACCCTTACCTACTCTATCCCACTAGTAAACTTCTACACACTTTGCAAATTATAGGAATTACAAATACTCACCTGCATCTGTGCTCTCTTCTTGCATGGCACAGTAAAAGACAGAGGGCCACATGACCAAGTTCCAGACAATGAAATGTGGGCAGAAGTGATGTCTGCCATTTCTAGGCCTGGCTCCCAAAACTGTCTGCATGATTCTTTGTGAGGAATCTCTTTTTCTCATATGCCAACTGGGTGCATGGGATCAAGTGAAGGCCTCTGATGCTTCAGAATGAATATCATCTGACTATCATAAAGCCCAACTCATTGAATGACTTAGAGGAGAAGCCACATGCTGGAGGAAGCCTGACTCACCAAATGACTCCACAGAGCAATGCACCCTTCTAACCAATGTCGTAACTGTGGCGTAAGCAAGAAATAAACCTTTATTACACTGAGTCACTGAGATTTAGAAAGTGTTTTTCACAGCAGCTCTTGTCCCTTACCCTAACTGATACAGTGACCTAGCAGAATTCTCAAAGAACTTCAAAGGCAATGATAGCTTTTTCCAATATGTTGTAATGTTAACAAATTCATGCCCCTTATAAAATAAATAACATTTTGTACTTTATTTTTCCTGTTAAAGTTGTATTTTCTAAATGAGATTTTCTCAGGGAATATTGTCCAAGAGGAGGTAATATGGATGTTCTCTAAAAAAAAAAAAAAATGAGTTCCAGAGGCAAATACATTTGGAAAAGACTGGCTTCCATAAACTTAAATAAGTCCATGTGACTGTGAGTACATTGAATTACAGACTTCTCGATCTTTAATGTACTAAAGAGCTTTGGGAATCTCCAAGAGGAGTTACAGCATGCGGCATTTTCCAAATGTCTTTAACCAAGGAATCTTTTTTGAAGGTACATTTATCAATATCTCTTTAAACAGGTTGCCGATTAGCCCACTATGAGATTTATAAGACACACTGTCTTGAAGACTGTGGCTCCTGTGAAGACAGGGTCCATGCCATACTCAGTTCAGCTCCCTCCTCAGCACGGAGCACATTACCACGTATACTAGAGAAGTTCAGATATTTGTTAATCTATGCCTGTTTTTTAATGGGGAGACTTTGTTTTCATACCAACCAGTCTTTTTAAAAAAAGATTCAATCCTGCATGTTCTCCCTTCAAAGCATATCCTTTTATCAAACTACTCATGAGTAATGCAGATTTACTGGAGTTTACTGAAAAAGCTTATGATAAATGAAGAACAGCTTGTACTGCACATCAAACAACTGACACCAAAGTAAAAGCCTGTTCTCATCGTGGCCCCGCTCTAGCCATGACCTTCAGGATTCCATCTCTTTCTGCTATATAATCTCTTAATCTCATTCCCAGCTCCCTACTACAGAATCATTGGGTTCTTTTCCAGCCCTCTCAATCCAGGGTGATGATGATGTATCAATGTAGGCCTATCATTTATAACAAAGGGTGTGGGATATTGACAGTGGTAGAAGCTGGGGGGGGGGAGTCAGAGGGTATATGAAAAAGGTATTTTCTGCTCATTTTCTTCTGTAAACCCAGTACTGATGGAGAAAAAAAAGTTTATTAAAAAACAAAATACATACTTTAATGTGACAGTAGGAGGCATTGTCTATAGCCAGTGAACACATAAGGAGTCGTAGAATCCAAAAAGGTAGAGAGCCAGACAAATTTTATCACAGGCACCAGAAAGGAGACTTCAGGGACAAGGAACCAAATTTAAGAACGGTGCTTCCTCTTTAAGTATTCCCTGCAAGGCATCAAGAGTACTACAACACAGAATCCCAACATAGCAAAATGACAGGGGGAAAAAAAGGAGGAAAGGATATAGAATAAGTTGCTTCTAAGATGTCACTCATGGTTCCTGCCACTGGACATCACAGTCTTTCATAATTCCCTACCTTCAGTAACCAGGAGAATATTTCAGAGTCAGCTGATGTTATTTCCATGATTAGATTATAAAATTCTGACTTCCACCTCGGTAGCAGACTCTCCCCCTTGCCTAATGAAGAAGTTGCCATGTTGGGAAGGCCCATGTGACAAGGAACTGAGGACAGTCTCCTGTCAAAAGTCAGCTAGAAACTCTGGTCCCCAGTCCAACAGACCAGAAGGAGCAAAATTTCGCAAACAGCCACATAAGTGAGTTTGGAAGCAGATCCTTCCCCTGCACAGTTTTCATGTGACACCCCAACCCTGCTGACACTGTGAATGGAGTCCCGTGAGAGATCCTAGAGCAAAGGACCCAAGAAACTGACCTACAAATACTGTGAGAAGATAAATGTTTGTTATTTTAGGTCCCTAAGTTTGTTTTCATTTTTATGCAGAAATAGATAACATTAGTTATATTAATAAGGGTTTGCTCGTTTCCTCTGCCAGCTCTCAATTTAATGCTAAATGGTTTGCTTTAATTGATTATATTGCTATAATTCTGTGTCAATGAAACTTAACCAAACACTCAGCTTAACCAAACACACTTAACCAAAACATGCATGGGGAAAACTGCCATGCAATTTAGTGTAAAATATTCTTTGATTGAGCACATAGTAATAATAATAAAATACATATTGTCTTGACCCTTTGGGTCAATAATAGATACCATGCTACACTAAAAGTTTATATATCATTACTGTACTATTGTTAGTAGCTATTATTAACAATCAATACCTATTACTGTTAAACCTTAAGCAAACTATATAATTTCTCTGAGCTTCAATTTCCTCATGTTTTAACTGGACATACGAAGAAGATGACATGAGATAATGTCTGCAAAATATCAATCAGTACAATTCCCAGACTACAGAAAGCATTTAGTAAATATAAACTCATATTATTGTTTTACTTGTTTGTTTGTTTGAGGAGAGAGAGAGAGTGCAAGTGGGGAAGGACAAAGGGAGAGAAAGAATCTTAAGCAGCTCCACATCCACCATGGAGCCTCATGTGGGGCTTGATCTGACAACCTGAGATCATGACCTGAGCCTAAATCAAGAGTCGGATGCTTAACTGACTGAGCCACCCAGATGCTCCTTAACTCGTATTACTATAAAATTATTAAAGGAATTCCAGTTCTATTAAACCAATTTCTACCAATACACAGCCTAAGGTTGTAGACCTAAATGATACTGTGCTGATACAATTTCTCGAACATTACTTACTGTCTTCTAGTGAAATAGGTAAATCTAACAATCTTTCAGGAATCTGTGATTAATAGACTCTGCTGAATGATCAAAAAGACCTTCAGTGATACTGAAAAGAGAAGGAAACTATAGGGCAAAGGGAGAAAAAAAGCTGGATTTACAAATCCTTAACTAATTAAATGTTACTGTTACCACAAAATCAAGGCAAAATAAGTCAAAAATATCTTTCTTTGGGAACAACTCCTTTCCTCAAATTCAAACAAAATAGACTCTGCTGAAGAGCTCAGTAAAGTTAGAAAGTCAAGAATAATATTCAGTTGCTTGTAATTCTTGGGATTTTTCTTTCTTTTCTGTATGGAACCAAATAAAAGTATTCCTCTTATTTTTAAAGATTTATTTATTTTAGAGAAAGAGTGAGTGCCCAGAGGGAGAGGGACAGAATCTCAAGCAGACTCCCTGCTGAGCAGGGAGCCTGATATGGGGGCTCGATCCCATGACCCTGAGATCGTGACCCAAGCTGAAATCAAGAGTCGGATGCTTAACTGACTGAGCCACCCAGGCACACCCCCCCCCCAATAAAAGTATTATTGATTCAAACAAGCATGTAGGGAGATAAAATAATTACTTAACCATAGTGCATTATTTTTTCTTATTCAGAGTCTTGCCTTTATGACTATTCCATTAGACAATGACTGTACTTCTTTTCTAAATAAACACCTAACAAAAATTCCTGAGCATGTATTAACAAATATAGAAAACTCCAGAATAATTTCTTGCTAAAAAGTTATTTATGAAAAACGTACACTTAGGAAAACAGTGTCAGTGATTTCTTTTTTCTTAAAGATTTATTTATTAATTTGAGAGTGAGAGAGCATGAATGCCTGCAAGCAGGGGAAGGGCAGAGGAAGAGAATCTTCAAGCAGACTCCATGCTCAGTGTGAAGCCCGAGGTAGGGCTCGGTCTCAGGAGCTTGAGACCATGACCTGAGCTGAAACAAGAATCAGAGTCTTAACCAACTGAGCCATCCAGCCGCCCCCGTCAGTGATTTCTGAGCAACAAGAAGCCTGAGGAAAATTCAGGGAACTCCTGGTGTGAAGTTCTAGATTGCTTACTGAAGCATTTGTCCAGTGCATGCTAACTGCAGTCACCCTGACTCAGGTAAGAGTCATGGGACAGCAGGTTGGGGGTGGGGAGGGTGCCATTCCCAGAGCACCGTTTTCTGTGGGTTAGTGGCAACTAAATGCCTACTATACAAATACGAACTTCATTCTGTTTATCTGGCCCAAGCACTCCTGTCTGCACTTAAGAAGAGCTTCCTATGATTTTAAAGATCTATCAGATTGAAAGCTCTGTTAGTTTCCTAGGGTCTCCATAAAAAATGACCACAAATTTGCTGATCTAAACAACAGAAATCTATTCTTTCACAGTCCTAGAGGCCAGAAGTCCAAAATCAAGATGTCATTAGCACCACCTTCCCTCTCACAGCTCCAAGCGAGAATCTCCCCTTGCCTCTTCCACGTTCGTGCGGCTCCGGATGCTCCCTGACGTGGAGTCGCATCCCTCAATCTCTGCCTTGGCTTTTGCATTGCCTGTTCCCTGGCGTGTCTCTGTGTTGTGTCCCTTTTTCTGTCTCTTAGAAGGGCATGTGTCGTTAGAGGTAGGGCCTACCCTGAGACAAGGGTGATCTCTTCTTGAGATGCTTAATTTCATTCACAAAGAGCCTTTTTCTAAATAAGGTCATATTCACAGGTTCCAAGTGTGGGACGTACCTTTT